>NW_026730510.1:0-11000 GCF_030272615.1 Cryptomeria japonica
CAATAACTTAAATTTCCTATAAGACAATACAACCAGGGCATGCATGCAAGGTCAAAATTAAGTCCTTAATCACTCCCACTATCTGAACTAAATTTCCATCGAGCTGCACAACTCCCTTAGCCATGGTTTCATATTTAATACCTAGACGACATTCTTGGGCATGACTGAGCTACTAGCCCCTAAATCTATCATGAAATTATGAACTAAACTATCCCCTATAATCAAGGAGAGATAGAAAAGAGGTGGCTTACTGATCTTGTTAGAATTTTCTACCTCCAAAGGCTGTACCAAACTTATTGAAGTGGATGATTTGATTCCCGTTGTTGTCTCCCCTACACTATTGATGTCCCACATAGAGACACTGATATTAGCTTTCTTCATTTTCTCCACAATGCTAAAGTTGTCCATGGCTTTGGTAGGACCCTTAGCAGTAACAAGGTCAAGTCTTGTTACTAAAGAAACCTTGGGCTCCTCCTGCTTCTTGCTATTTTGAGTCACATTTTGATCTTTGTTTGAAGTGACTACCTTGTCTATGGTTTTTGGAGTTATAGTTTGTATAGTATCTTGCTAAGCTTGGGCTATTATAGAAGATGCATCATCACCTATGGCCCTCCTTTTTGACCTAGTGTTGTTTGCCATAGGGTCACTACTCAATTGATTAACACCACAAAATATGCCTCCTACCAATTCATAAGGGTATAATCTCCATGTGCATAGGTCAGATTGCCATGAAACTTCTATCCTAAGGTGGTTGGTTCACATTGTGCTACTAGGTCTTGAGAAATGTCTCCATTGTTAAATTTTGTGAGAAGCAAGAATTGAGCCAGGATCTGATGTCGGTCATAGATCACATGCAACTCCAAGCAACGGATGATTGAAGATCAAAATAGCTGAATGAAGATAAATCTGATATGAGAGAAAAATAGAGATAAAGAAGAGAATTTAGAGAAGACTCTCACCGAGCTATCACTTAACTTGTGAAGGTGAGAGTATATTGCATATTATATAGAAAAATAATAGCATATACAACCAAGAGGTGCATTAACTCCCACCTCCATAAAAAGTGGGAGGTTTTACCTACTACCCCATAAAAGGTGGGAGGTTTTTACCTACTTGGTAAATGCCAAAACATGTGGCATAACCTCCTTACATGAAAACAAAAAAGGAGTTATAAGAGGTGGCACATAAGGCCAAAAGAGGGTGAGAAACCCAACTACCCCATAACCTACTTAGGAAATGACAAAATAGTGGTTATGAGAGGTGGCACAACAAGCCAAAAGAGGGTGTGTAACTCAACTACCCATGTGAGGTGGAGAGTTACACATGTAGCTAATGTATTCCACCACGTGTCCTCATATTAACCACACCTAATAACCTAAGCAAGCTTAATAATATATGTGTAGGAAAAATAAATACCCCCTAACATAAGGAAAATAAAAAAACCTACACTAACACCCCCCCTTAAGCATAGCTTAGGTGGGTGAAAAGATGGGTCCCGGCAAATGAGGCCATGTTAGGTACCCATGTACATAAATATCCCCCCCAAAAGAAGAAGCCCCCCATAAGAGGAATAGACCCCCCCTAAATAGAGAGAGAAAGAATGAAGGACTAAGAAGCCCCTCTTGAAGTAGACACCTTTTGCATCCCAAGCAAAGATCGCAAATGAAGGAACTTGCTTTCGGTGAAAGGTTTGGTGAAGATGTCCGCAGTTTGCTCCGATGTAGAACAATACTTAAGATCAATGATGCCTTCCTAAATGAGCTCCCGAATATAGTGCATATGTATCTCAATGTGTTTCATCCTCTGATGATGAACTGGATTTCTTGAGATCTGTATAGCACTCTGATTATCACAAAAGATGATGGTAGGCTTTCTGACTGGAATACCAAACTCAGCAAGAATATTCTGAAGCCAAATAGCCTCAGTGGTGGCATTGACTGCCCCTCAATACTTGGCCTCTGTCAATGAAAGAGCAATTGCAGACTGCTTCTTGCTCGACCAACAAACTAGACCAGAACCAAGTGAGAAGCAATACCCAGAAGTAGACTTGCGATCCTGAGAATCACCTGCCCAATCTGAATCTGTATATCCTACCAAGTCAATATCCACACCTGCTACATACTGAATTCCATAATTGTGAGTACCCTGAATGTAGTGGAGGATCCGCTTAGCTGCTTTCCAATGCAACTCATGTGGCTCCTGCATGAATCTAGAGACCATGCCCACAGCATAAGAAATGTCAGGTCTCGTATGAGTCAAATAAATGAGGCTTCCAACAAGCTGTCGATATAAAGTGCCATTAACCAAGGGTGAAGAGCAGTTAGCCTCAAGTTTGACCCCTGACAAAAATGGAGTAGGTGCAGGCTTACAATCAACCATGTGAAATCTGGAGAGCATATCAAGTGCATACTTGGGTTGTCCAAGGAAGATTCCTGAAGATGATTGAGTGATCTCAATTCCCAAGAAGTAATGCAGAAGACCCAAGTCTGACATCAAAAATCTATCATGTAGAGCAATTTTCACTGCTTTGATGGTGGATGAGTGACTCCCTGTGAGTAACAAGTCATCAACATAAAGAACCAGAAATGTGAGAGTTTCATCCTGTTGCAGAATGTATACATTCAGATCAGAATGGCACTGAGTGAAACCAACTGTCAGAAGGAATGAGTCCATCTTGGCATACCAAGCTCGAGGAGCCTGTTTAAGGCCATAGAAAGACTTTCGAAGTCGACACACAAGTGAAGGATCCTGAACAAACCCCTGTGGTTGCTCCATGTAGATTTCCTCCTGAAGGTCACCATGAAGAAATGCACTCTTCACATCCATCTGATGAACTTCCCAACGATGGGCTGTAGCTATAGCAAGAACAAGTCGGATGGAATTCATCTTAGCAACTGGAGCAAAAGTCTTAGAGTAATCAACCCCTGGAACTTGGGAAAAACCTTTTGCTACCAAGCAAGCCTTATACTTATCAACCGACCCATCTGCTGCAAATTTTGTTCGATAGATCCACTTGCATCGAACAAGTTTCCTTCCCTTAGGAAGAGGAACTAAATCCCATGTGTGATTCCTTTCCAAGGAATTGAACTCTTCTTGCATTGCAGCATCCCACTCAGGAACACCTGAAGCTTCTCGAAAGGACTGTGGATCAGAAGCTGAAGCAATGAAGAGATGTGGAGCTTGCTGAAATTGTGACCTTGTTCTTCTAGTATCTAATGGATCACCAAGCCAATCTCCTACTGACTCAAATGTTTGTCGAGCCCAAAGAGGCACTGAGGCTGGAGAGTCTGGGGGAGAATCATTAGCCTCTGAATGATGACTATGAGAGGAATGTGAATCCTCATCATCACTGTCACCATCTGAAGTAGAGGAAGAAGACTCCTCATCAAGATTAGGAGGATTAAGATCCTCTGAAGAACTGTCATCATAATGCAATTTCTCCAATGTGATAGTGGATGGAGAAGTGGTATGAGAAGAACTAGAAGAACTCTCCTCAAAACAAACACTCCTCTCAATGAACAACTCATGAGTAGTGGGATGGAGAAGCCTATACCCTTTGACATCATCTGGATATCCAACAAATATGCAAGGCTTACTCTGCGGATCCATAGCCTTGCATTTTTCAGCTGGAATGTGGGCCCATGCAAGAGAACCAAACACTCTAAAGTGTTTAACTGTGGGTTTTCGACTAGTCCAGGCTTGAAAGGGAGTTACCCCCTTCACAGCTTTATGAGGAACTCGGTTTTGGATGTAACACACATAGTTGATGGCCTCTGCCCAATACTGAGGTGCCAAAGACTTGGAGTGAATCATACAATTAGCCATCTCCTTCAAGGACCTATTCTTTCGTTCTGCTACACCATTTTGTTGAGGACTGTATGGAACTGTGTGCTGCATGTTGATACCTTCTGAAGCACAAAACTGTTCAAACTGATTATTAACATATTCACCCCCATTATCTGTACGCAGAATCTTGATGAACTTCCCAGATTGTTTCTCTGCAAAAGCTTTGAAATCTAGAAATTTTTCAAAGACTTCAGACTTTTGTTTGAGAAAGTAAACCCATGTATATCTGGAAAAGTCATCAATAAATGTCAAGACATATCTAGCCTTGCTGAAAGATGGTTGTGGAAATGGTCCTGCCAAGTCACTATGTACCAACTCCAATAGTTGTGTAGCTCTCCAAGCTTTACCTTTATCATACTTCTCCTCTGGATGCTTACCAAGAATGCACCCCTGGCAAATTCCATCAGAAAATCAAATAGAAGGCAACCCTGAAACCATTTCTTGTTGACTGAGTTGTTGCAAGTAACGGTAGTTCAAGTGGCCAAACTGTTGATGCCACAAACAACTCACCTCATCTGCATGAGTGAGTAAAACTGTCGAAGGAGAATCAAGAACAAAGTGAGAAAACTGATATAATCTAGAATGATGATCTATTTTTCCCACAGCAACAGTAGACCCATTATGCATTTCATTGATTACCACTGCATCTGATGTGAACTCAACTCGCTTGCCAGAACCAGTGTGAGTGATCTGATAAATAGATAGGAGATTAGTTGATAAAGATGGAACACAAAGGACATCTTGAAATGTTCCTTCACCCACATCAACAGACCCTCTCCCATGCACTTCAATAGGAGTGTCATCACCCATTAGGATGGAAGGCATAGAACATGGCTCTAAAGATGTGAAATCATCTTCTGAAGAAGCCATGTGGTGTGAAGCACCTGAGTCAATTATCCAAGAATTTGGTTGTGAAGCAATAGCAACTAGGGCCTTACCCTTTCCTTTCCCCTTACTCTTATCTATGTCCTTAGAAGATCCTTCCGATGAACTCTGTTTGACTGAATCAGGAACCTTGATATTATTCTTTTCAAGAAGATTTGAAAGGTGATCAATTTGTTTCCTTAAACACTTATGTTCATCATGACCATGCCTCTTACAATAAGAACACTTGACCTTCTCCTTCTTAGGTTGTTCACCTTTTGATAAAGAGGTCTCATTGTCTGCTTTTGAAGTAGCAGATTTCTGATCTTTCTTCTTCTCTCCTTGGTTCTTTTGTTTCTTATCTTGCTTACTAGACCCTTTCTGTTCTTTTATGCCTTGATTTACAACTAAGGCATGTGACTTAGAGGGCTTTATTGTACCCATTTGAACCAATTTGTCCTGCTCCCTAGTGAGTTCTACAGCAAAATCATCTAAAGAAGGCATTTTGAATGTGGTACCTAGGGCACATTTGGTAGCATAGAATGTAGAAACAAACACTGAATAGTTAGGACCAAGCTTAGAAAGAATACTCAAGATCAGTTGCTTATCATCTTTCTTAGTTCCACACTGTTCCAACTGCAATCTTATAGACTTAAGTTTAGTGAAGAAGTCTTGTATAGTATCAAAATTGGTTGGATTCAACCCTATGAGTTCATTCTCCAATTGATGACCTCTTAGTTCATCCTACTTACCAAAGAGGTTTCCCAAAGTAGTCCATACTGCATTTGGTGTAGTAGCAGATTCAATGTGAAAAAGAAGGTCAGGAGAGACTGACATGCACAATGTACCAAAAGCTTCATCACATTTATTAAACCATTTAATCTTTTCTGCAACATCTTGAGGTTCAGTTTCAAGTCCCATAGTAACACGATGATATCCATGTCTTTTCAGATATATTATCATCTTAGATTTCCATTCAAAGTAATTATATGGTGTTAAAAGTGGAACTGTAGATGCATCCATGATAGTAGAAAAGAAGATTGCAAAGAGTCAAGAAGAGTGCAAGAAAGAAGACACAAGAGACACCCCCCCTTTTCACTAGTCTTTGAAATCACCCCCCCCAAATATTACAAGGTTGGCACTTTATAATTAGTGCATTTACAAGGCTTTTATCAGATTACAATGCTTTCTAAGGCTTTAATGGCCAAAATAGAAAGTTTAAATACATATAAATTTAACACAAAATCTGAAAAAATTAGCCTTATAGCTGCTCAATGTATCTTAATACCTTTCCAACAACTATTCGTTTTTGTAAAATAGAGTTGTGAGAAGAAAGATATGATCTATAGAAGGAAAAAAAACATGCAGCTGATTCAACCTGCAATATCTAACAAAGAAGGGTAGAATATTTCAATAAGACCTGCAATTATGAAGAGTGCTCATTTCCAGCTTTCCATCAAGTACTCTGATTTTTTTTACTATGTTCTCCAAACTCTGAATTTGGTGAAATAAAAGTCACTTATGATTCTCACAAGCCTTCTGGACACTCTGGAAATGCTAAAGAAGCCTCCAATATTACCAAAAATGCTGCAATCACCCAGATCTCAAAGAACACATATATAAAACCAGATTTAACTAGAAGCTTATTTTCCTTTAAACTGTTCTGATTCTCCAGATCACACGAAAATGCAGGAGAAGAGCATACTTGGTTTTTAAGAAAAATATTAGCTATCTAACATCTCAAATCTCTCAAATAAATCAGAAAAGCAATGAGCTATACCAGACAACACGGCTCTGATACCATGTTAAATTCTGTGAGAAGCAAGAATTGAGCCAGGATCTGATGTCGATCATAGATCACATGCAACTCCAAGCAACGGATGATCGAAGATCAAAATAGCTGAATGAAGATAAATCTGATATGAGAGAAAAATAGAGATAAAGAAGAGAATTTAGAGAAGACTCTCACCGAGCTATCACTTAACTTGTGAAGGTGAGAGTATATTGCTTATTATATAGAAAAATAATAGCATATACAACCAAGAGGTGCATTAACTCCCACCTCCATAAAAAGTGGGAGGTTTTACCTACTACCCCATAAAAGGTGGGAGGTTTTTACCTACTTGGTAAATGCCAAAACATGTGGCATAACCTCCTTACATGAAAACAAAAAAGGAGTTATAAGAGGTGGCACATAAGGCCAAAAGAGGGTGAGAAACCCAACTACCCCATAACCTACTTAGGAAATGACAAAATAGTGGTTATGAGAGGTGGCACAACAAGCCAAAAGAGGGTGTGTAACTCAACTACCCATGTGAGGTGGAGAGTTACACATGTAGCTAATGTATTCCACCACGTGTCCTCATATTAACCACACCTAATAACCTAAGCAAGCTTAATAATATATGTGTAGGAAAAATAAATACCCCCTAACATAAGGAAGATAAAAAAACCTACACTAACATTTGGCACATAATCTAATTGTGAGGTTGATTGCATGGGGTACACCATCCTGCTCTTGGGAAAGGTTGTTCAACATTGGGACTATTGCCTTTAAGTTACTTGCAGGTGTAGGACTCAAACTATTCAAAGGTCCAATGTTACTCCATTGGTTTTTCCCTTGAAATGGTGGCCTATTCTGTTAGTACTTTTGATTTTGTGCTTGGTAGGGCCTGTTGTTTTGAGACTATTGTCTGTTTATTATAACCAACTCATTGCCAAGCCCTTGAATCATGGATTTGAGCTCCTGTATCTTTGTGGATGATAAGGTAGGTGCAAGCGTGAGTTTCTGACTGATAGATGCTAGTGGGAGAGGTGAGAAAATGGGCTATTGTGTAGGAACCTCTGAGAATAGGGGCATTGGAGGTCTAGAAGCTATCTTTCCTACTTGTATTAGACAATTTTCTTCCCTTATGGCTATGTCATATGCTTCTGGTAGGTCCTTTCCTCCCATTGATTGTATCATGATAGCGATAATTACTATTGAGAGCCTTAAGAAAATATAAGAAATTATGATTGGAAGATGGCTTGATCAAAGTAGGGATCCTATCCGAAGTCTTTTGGAATCTATAATTGAAATATCCCATGAAATCATGCGGCACCCTCTTCATAGTGGTTGACTATTCTACAAGAGATAAATGATCACTCTTGTCTTCAAAGTGTTTACATAATTTCTCTCCTAACTCATCCCAATTGTGGATGGAGTTAAAGGGTAATCCCCTATACCATTGTAAGGCTTTACCTTTGAAGGATGATGCAAGAAGTCTGTCTGCTATATTATCTCTAGTTACATCAAATACAATGGAAATGCTAGTAATGACATGGATATGTTCAACTGGGGTAATAGAGCTTTCACTAGTGAATAAAGGTATAGCTTTTAAGGCAACTAGCGATATATTATCCTTTTGGGTCAAAACCATAAGACTGTCTCAATTAAAGGTAACAAAAGATTGATTTATAGGGAGAGCCATGTGAAATAATGGCTTATTGATATGGGAAGTGGGAGTTATAGACTGTGATGGTATTATAGTTGGGGGAGTAGAATGAGACCTAAGGGGTGTAGATGTAACCCGTTCACTACCCCTAATCGGTGACAATGAAAGTCTACTCCTTCCTCTTCTAGAACTTGAAATTGAAAGTTCCCAATATTGAAAAATACCTCTAGAAGATGGTCTTGTTTGAATTCTTGGCATGAAATTAGCAATAGGTCATGAACAAGAGATTAGATCTACCATCAGAGTCACCAAGTAATTGAATGGTAACTATCTCCAAAGGCTAAGATACTAAGAACAACATTGAACCCTTAGCATGTAATTTGAAAAATATGTCCCACCGAGCGTGCTAGAAACCATTGCCACAAAAGTTTGTACCCTTGTTGAGCACTAATGCTCAACAACCTTGTAAAATATGGAAACTGTAGACACATAAAATTTGTCATCTTAAGCCTGGGTGGATCCAATTTATTTTTCATGTTTTATCCACTATTAATGTTTATCATTTATCATAATTTATTATTTTAAAATCATCTTTTATCCCACATTCATCCTATAGCCTAGATTCACCCAGAGAACATGTCTAAAAACTCAACCCCCTCTTTCATTTAAACTATCTAGCCATCTAGCAATCTGGCAAATCAATCTATCATTTACATACTAGCATTTTGAACATTTCTCTTATTTCTTATCTTGCTTTCTATAACATCTTTCATTTGTCATTTCTTTGCATCATGAATCTCTATTCACCATAGCCCCTTGTGCATGTGTGTTTCTGAGAGCACTTTCAATTAAACACAAAATTAGAGATCTTGGTTGATAGGAGTGCAATGGAGTCAAAAATCCATTTGCATGCATGTGTGTTTTAGTAGTTCATTTTATTTTGCATGTGTGTGTTTTGGCAGGAACTTCATTATTTGATGTTGAATCATTTGGATCTTCTCCCATAAGATCTCAGATTTAATTTTTGCATCTACAAAAACAACCTCCAAGTGTGGGATCTTGTGCATGTGAGGTTGAATCTCCGGAGAAGGCTGACATCCTTTCCAATTAGGGTGCAATGTTGGACCAACCCAACACTTATAAAGCCTATTTTATTGATCTAGAGGGGAAAAGGGAGAGGGAATTCTGAAAGGAAAATGAGGGGTGATGCACCTATATTGAAATATATTTCTTTCCCTACTTGTGAATGCATAAGACATTATAAACTACCCAAGAATATACACAAATAAAGGTTATAACCTAACTTGATTCTGAGAGGGATTGAGAGATATCCTCAGACATCACACACAAGTAAATTTAACACAAACTGAAATCTAGAGATAGAAGAAGAAAGACTATCAAATAAAAGGTGAATAACACAATGTATTCAACAACAATGATAAGGTTAAAAAATAATTTATTAACATGAAGGCAAGGAAATTACAGTTGTAGACTTCATAGAATTTTGTATAATAAAATGGAGAAGAACCCTTAGAATAAGTTACAAATTTTCCTTTATAGATCAAGCATAACTCAGATGGAACATTGGGTTTAGAAACCCTACCCAACTAGGATTAGGTAATAGGGAAAGAGAAATCAAATCAAACCTAATTGATCTGACATGCGTGTCTTGAAAGTATCTCACAAAATTAAGAAAGAGCAATAATCCCCAAAATCAAGGAAAATCCATGTATTTGGACAATGTCTGATATCCTCTGTCAAACCCAAAATTCTTCTACATGCAATAAATGGGCATGGGCAACTAAAAAAAATGTTTTCACAAGCCATGACAAAGTAATGGAAATCATACCTTGGCATCTAGAAGTGGTTGGAGTGAGATCGAATCCAATTTGGGTCACTGACAAGGTCAGCAACTGATTTTCAACTATTTAAGTAGACAACTACCCCACGCACTTGTTTGAAATTCAACGATCACTCCAAGTTTGAAATTGAGCCTCCAGGTCCTCCCCTCACATGAATGGATAGCTAAGATGTGCCTAGAGGACCCACAAAAGGTTCTCCATAGAAATTAAAATAAATTCATCGATCTCCCTCCCTAGTGAAAATTAGATGACTCAATTTATCCATGAAATCATGTTGGTCCCACCAGCTAAACAACACTTATTGCAGTACCATAGCCAAAGATAACACCAACTCCTTAACCACTGTGATAATGTGATGCAAAATCACTCGACCACCGCCAAGGTTATCACAATACTTTAGGGGAAAAAATAGATGCTCCTTAATTTCCACGGTAGAAAGGTAACATCTTTCCTTGCCCCTAATGACCTCGCAATATCGCAGGGGTTAAGTGGCTGTTAGCCACAACCGCTATGATCCCGTGGTAACATCTCTTTGGAACCCCACCACCAATCATCGCAATATTGCAAAGGGGACTCGAAGGTTTTTTCCCGGTCACTGCAATAAGATAGTAATATTGGTATAAGCCTCTCGCCTGCCAGTAGTAGGTAAAAAGGGACCAGTCTCAGGATGAAAAAGGGAAACTCTAGCTAGTAGGTATAAGTTAAATGACTACCTGGGCCGATCAAAAAAGGAAAAGATCAAGGTCAAAAAATGGCTAAGGCAAGAAGACTTAAGGGTTAGGTTTTTAGGCCTTGGGGAAGTAGCAAGGTTTAGCCATTAGATCATCTTAGATTGGTTATCTGCATCGCTAAAGTTGACACGAAATTTGTCAATAGTAAATACGTTTGATAAGAGAGCACATATTGTGGATGATATTATTGTGTTGGGGGTCTGTTATGCCACAATCCAGGCATTTCCTACAAGATATTACAAATAGAGTGGGCTTTGCCACAC
>NW_026730511.1:0-11000 GCF_030272615.1 Cryptomeria japonica
ATGTCATTTTCATTTGAGACTTCTAATAAAATTGAAGGTGCGTCCAAGAGAAAGAACAAAACCAGGTTTGAAGATAGAAGCTCTCTTTCCTATAAATTGTTGAAATTTCTAGTTTTCTTGTTGAATAGATAGGGGAAGTTTATTAATTTGGCATTCATGAACATCTGTTCATCCCACAACTCCTTTTTCTTCTATACCAATTTGAGATTTCATCCTCTATTAGAAACCCTAGCCTTTTTGCATTCAAATTTTATGGTGCCTAAACCCTCTCAGCCCATTGAAAGCAAATTAGACAATATCAAAGACACAGAAGTTGGACCATTTACAATGTATGAAATTCAAAAGAGGCTACATAGCTTAGAGAAGTCTCCCATTATGCAAAAGGTCATCGAATCTACTCTATCTTAGGCCAGGGGTTATCCTTATTTCCTTGCATGCCCAGAATTGGTCCTCTCTTGTGTGCAACATTACCATCTTAACTGCCATGAAATCGGAAGTGTGAATCAAGCTCTGATAAGACAAAATAGATATAGATAATATCTCCCTTGCACTACGCATCCATGAAAGAGAAGGTGAGGAAAATTTGAATTCTTTCAGAATCAAGTAGATTGGTGTCTGGACACTATTGCCCAAGGGTGGTTAAAAGCCCCTCGACTTGGTAAATCTAGGCTACCTTCCTAGATGAAAATGGAGTTGTTTAGAGATAATATAATGGATATTGTCATGTTGTTGTGTTGTATGGTTGGTCAACCTAGAACAGTTGTCTTCAACAAATGGATGTGTCAATTTGTCCCGACTGTCTGCGATGATAGAAACTAGATTGATTGGGTGAGATTAATATGTGATTCCCTTCATGAACAACTTGTTAAGCTTATTGATAGGAGAGAATTTCATTTCTTCCTTGATCTTTCTTATGTATTAGCTATTGGGAGAACTTATTGGCCATGTTTGAGACAAATTGGCAATCTCATAGATGGTGCTCATGTTTATAATTGTTTCCCTCAATAACAGAGAAGAGAAGGTATGTAGAGTTTCTCTCGTTTCCATTATGCTTTCCTCATGGCAGTCATTAGATATATTGAAGGGAATCCTGAGAAGATAATATCAGAGGGAGCCGTGACCCTAATCCAAAATTATGGTAGTTTTTACATTTCATTCAGAAGCTTCTCATACTTGAGAATTGGAGGTTACGAAAGCTCTCTATTAAAACTACCCAGGTATGCTTCTCATTATCTCATCTTTTTAGAATTGTGTTGTAAGATGAGATTTATGAATATAAGGTATGTTCAGATGAGAAAGAAGGGATACTATTTCCCTATGAGCTTGTCTCACTTTTCTTGTAAAAATAATCAAGCTGCAAAGTTTTCTGACAAACTTCTAGCTGAGGATGGTTTCCATTCTCTACCCATGAGGTCCCATTTTGATATTAAGTGTCATGTTAGACAAAATTTCTATGGAGATACTCACTATTTTCATGTACCCAAGCTAGAAATTTTCTAGGAGGATTGTGTTGATGGAAAGGAATTTTTTAGAAGAGGTTTCATGTGACTAACTATAAGCCAGATGTTGAATTTTAATGTTATCTCTTCTATTCCTGATAATGTTATAGATGACAACTATAATGTGATAGACAACTCATATCTAGGTGCCACCTTGCCTCCTTTTCAATGGTCCAAAGATGAAGAAGAAATATATGTCAAAGATAGAACTTCTCAAGTTATGGATAGTTCACATGCCTAGTTAAATCATGTGGTTAAAAATCATTCTGGCTCTTCATCAAAGAAAGGAGCACCCAAGGAGACGAGCACAATTGTTCAGACCTCTCAATGGATGATAGGAAAATTGACATTAGTGATTGGTGAATCTCACAATCTGGTGGGGATAGTGCCCCTCCTGAAAGAAATCGAAAATTGAAATTTGTCTATGAAGTAGGCACTAAAACACCACCCAAAAAGAAAATGATAGCCTTGCAAATCAATTTTATTGAGGAAGATACTTAGTTTCTTTATTCGTTGGGAGAATAGAACCCCCTAATTTCTCTCATTGATGATGAAGATCCTCAAACTCCCACCTCCAATGTTCTTGTGTTGACACCTGATGCTGCCTTCAATACCTTGTCTATCAAAAGTCCAACAAGTAATTCATCTACTCCTTGGCTCAAAAAGGCCATTGAGAAACAAAGGAAACAATATTCGCCAGTCACTGAGATGCAAGTGGATAAAGTGGCACGCTTGTTAGAAGAAACACCAAAACCTAAGAAAGCAAGGTGAATGGCTAGGATGATTGTGGACCCAAAAATAAGGCCTCATGTGACCCAAAAATAAAGCCTCATGTGCTAGATATTGTTGATTCTATCTTAGACAAGACTTAATAAGAAATCATTGAAGGTTAATTGAGCATAAGAAGAATTGACATGGGCCCCCCAATTATTGAAGGTGATATCTATCATGCTAAACACTATGTTGTTGTTTTATCCAAGAGAACTAGAGTTGTAGAAAGGAAAAACCAAGAGCTTGCACAATATGTAGAGGCTCTCACTTCCTTTATTTGATCTGTTTGGTGTGTTGAAATTTTTTCAACTAGTTCATCTCTAGGAGTATGCATCACAAAATTTATCAATTCTAATAAGTTAGAGCTTGTTAAAAGATCACAAGCCATAGCTAAAGCAGTCGATCACTGGCTATTCAAGTAATTTTAAAAGGACTATCATTTATAGAGCATGGTATGAGAAACTATGACACTCTTAATGAGATGATCACTATGAATTGGTTCTAATTATGTAAGAGGGGGAGAGAAATCAACTAGTTATCTATTGCCCTTCTAGAAATGAGAGAAGTCATCAAATTGCACCAAAATGTCTTGATCACGGAGCATATCATTGAAGCCCCTGATGTAGACAACATTGCCATTTAGACAAAAATGTTAGAATGTAGACGTCACGTCACAAATGAACTCCAATCCCATCTTACAACTTCAGTGGTCCAAAATGAAAAATATTCAAAGAGACTTAAAGAGCTCTTTTGATACAATTGGTGTAAGCATTCTTGGAAATGATGGGAAAGAGTTGTTAAGTGGGAAGATAGTGAAAAGATCCTTTTGCTAGAAGGCAGAAGATAGTCCCTTAGTGACCAATAATGGATCTAAATCTCTGAAGAATTTAAGGGATGCAATAGTGTTGTCAAACCCTGTGGGTGAGGAAGTTAAGGATATATCTAGCAAAATTGTTGAAGCTAGCTAGAAGATCACCAAGTGGAGAATCAAAGTCAATGCTACCACTGAACCCACAACAGATCAAGAAACAATAGGTGATGCGGTAGAATTAGAAGATGAAGTAGATGAGGATGTGGCTATTTGATTTCCTATTTCTTAAGTTAGTTGTTTATTCTCTGTAAAGCGGAAAAAACGAACCCTAGGTGTTCCCCCACTCCAAAGAGAGAGAAAGGAGGTCACTAGGATTGACAGTTTTCACTTAGGAGAGACTTTACATTCAAAAGAGGGGTTGAAACTCACAAGATCCAATCCCACACAATGCAAGATTGAAATCTAAATGAGTTTCAAGGGTCGAGAGAGCAAGGGTACCCTCTTTTGTAAAGAATGTAGATAGAAGGATTGAACTAGGTGTGTATGTGAAAGTAAGAAAGATTCGCTTGTAGACAGAGATAGGGACACGGGATGAAGCTACGGACCTGAAATTAGCAGTAAAATGTCGAGACGATGTTGTCCTGCAAGTTTGAGCGAAAGTTGATGGGACGATGGCGCCCAGAGTGCACACGGTCCTCCGAAAAATCCGCGAAACGAAGTGGGATCTGTACATCTCTGCACAAGGATTCCAGATCTTCAATTACAGCCGCGTACCTGCAACCTACACACAGAAAAGAGAGGATGATTGGGGGGTTAGGAATTAGGGGTTTGCCTTCAGGTCAAACCCCGGTTTTGGAATTAACCAAGAAATGAGAATGCTGTAAATGTAAATGTTTGTAATGTAATCAAGTACTGATACCTTGTTGTAAGAATGTTTGTATTCTTACATGCGAAGGTGTAATGATGTTGTATGTTGTAGGTGATCTCCTCTTCAATGGTTGAATCCTTGTCTTGAATGCAACACCTAGCCTTGAATGGAGACCTAGAATGCTCAATTGCTTGAAGGAATGCTTGAATGTTTGAATGTTTGAATGTTTGAATGTTTGCCTATCGCTTCTGCCTCTTGCACACATATGTTTTTTCTGCTCTCCAAATGGGAGGGGAAATGTAGTTTATATACTTGTCAATTAGGGTTAGGAGACTGATTTTTCCGACCTTAGGCTGACCTAGGAACATTATTTTGCAAATTGCAAACTTGAAGACCTGATGCCCAACAAGAGACCAGGCCCAAAATAGGGCCAGGGACCAGGGCACTGGGCGCCATGGTCATGAAGGACCAGGGCACTGGGCGGCATGGTCCCACCTCTCGGGACAACAGGGTGCAAGGAGAATCAGGCCAAGGTGCAGAAAGATGCAGTTTTTGATGTCGTGAATAGGTTTCGAGGTCTCCATTTAGGTTCAACATTGTGCCGCCATCGTGAAGACCCAAATGCAGTCGAAATTGCAAGTGTCGCAATTTTACGATGCTACATTTAGCCCCCACTTTAGCGGGAGTATAAGCGTAAGCGCATACTTCCGGTAAAGTACAAGGAAACAACATTGAAAGACTTTCACCACGTCAAGGAGGCAAGATACACCAAGCCCCCAGTGGACTAAGGATCTTACGACTTCGATTGACAAAGTAAAAGGGAAGATCATGAGGGAGAACCATGACTTACAGTAGTATGGTTCCCTCACTATGAGTCATGCAAGAAAAATACCAAAAATTTTCAAGGCAAAGCTAAGTTCACCAAGAAATTTTTACATCTTATGCTTAGGAGATTTTGGCTCAATTTTCGGCTGAGGAGAAAATGGAATAATACTAGCTGAAGATGTTTTTGGGGATTTCAAAGTTTGAGAAGCAGTTGCATGAGCTCTAAGATGACACTTTCGTTGGCGTTCATGCGCAGAACGATTTCATCTAGTCTTAGCAGGAAGTTGAGAAGATTGAGGAGGAGGAATGTTCTCATCCTTATCACTTGGGTGTTTAGGTTGTGGTCTCTTAGGTTGGGTAATAGGAGAAGAGGAAGGTCTCTTCTCTTTATAAGAGGAAGGAGGAGGGACTTCTCCATATAAAGGAGGAATATTTGGTTTAGGAAGGAGACCAAGTCCATCATGACGAGGAGGTATAGGTCTACTTTTAGAAAGTTTATTAGACATAGACATAGTCACATCGATAGGAATGGGTTGGGAATCTTCTTGAGGAAAGACATTAGTTTTATCTTTCAAAGGAAGAACTTCCTTCTCAAGAATGATAGGAATATCAAGTTTGGGTGTTTGAGGTTCACTTAGAGATAGGATCATATCTTTTTTCCACTTTTGATAAGATTTGAAAAGATGATCACTTCACAGTGGAAGAGATTGGAATTGTTTAGACCAAAAATAATCAATAGGAACGCTAGAAGTTCTTTCAGCTAGTTTAAAGAGACTATGATTGACAGTAACAACTTCACCATTATGGGGAAATTTCAAACACTTATGAATAGGAGAAGCCATAGCTTTCATGGAAGATAGCCAAGGATAGCCTAGCTTCACATGAAATTGTTCGGATGATGGAATAATAGCAAAGCTCACATCAAGGGATTTGTTATGGACCTCAATAGGTAATGTAATAGAACCAATTGCAGGAGAAGAAAATGCATCAAATAATTTCACAACCACATTTGTTTTGTCATAGATCACTTGATTCAATTGCAAAGTAAAAATAAATTCTTTAGTAATGACATTAACCATACAAGAAGGATCAATAAGCACTCCATGACAAGGTGTATTCTTGACTTTTGCAACTATATATAAAGGACCATCAGGTGCCCTGATAGTTTCACTGGAATCAAATGTGATGGAAGGCTCTTTAAGGATTTTCTGCTACTCTACAAAGTTAATCACATTCGGAGTCATAGACACAAGACCATCAGGTGAGAAAGAGGAATCATTAGTCTCAATCACATTAGAGGTATGAGAAGGTAATGGATCAATAAAAATCTTAAGATTTTGGTTAGGAAGAGCTACAGATGTGTTGCCTTTATCATTCACACCTGAAACAAAGATAGTATTATTATCAATCAAATCTTGAATTTTACCCTTTAAAGCAAAACATTTTTTAGTATCATGCCCAGGTTGATGATGAAATTGACAAAAAGATTTGTTATCAAAATAGGGTGAATTAATCTTTGTAGGATCTATTTGCTTTATAGGAGGGAGAGTAAGCACATTTTGTTCCAATAACTTATTCATAATACTATGCAATGATTCATTCAAAGGAGTAAACTCTCTTTCTCTCTTGAAAAACTTAGAAATAGGAGGCACACCTGATGCTACATTCACATTGTTGTTGGTGATGTTTTCATTGAACTTAACGAACCCTCTGTTCGGTTTAAACTTCCCAAATGGTTGTTGACTACTATCACCCTTATCACTCGGAGCCATAGGATTTGCTTGTTCCATTTGACTCACAGTCAGTTGATAATTGTGAAGAGTTGCACACAACTGTTGGAAAGAAGTAAACTCAGAAAATAGAAGTTTTTCTCTAATATCTTTTTGTAAATTAGAAATAAAGATTCTTTGAATATCATTGTCAGGTATTGGAAAAGAAATTTGAGCACACAAATGCTTATATCTACCAATGAAATCAGTCACTTTTTCTTTAACACCTTGTTTACAATGCATTAAATCAATCAAAGTAACTTTAGGACTAGGAAGGCAACGAGCAATACCATTGTAGAGCCTTATCTCTTAATGTTCTAGTAAACAGTTTTGCAAGCAACCTTTGGTCATGAGCAAAATCGGTACATATTGTTTGAAAGGTCTTAACATGTGTTAGAGGATAACCTTTACCATTATAAAGCTCCAACTATAGGATTTCAACATGCTTAGGGGGGATAGCTCGAACAATGTCAAGAGAAAGTGGGCTCACAACATCAAATGTGGGCACACTAAACTTAGATTGATTCATAGAGGCAATTTGTTGTTGTAATGAAGAGATAGTTTGTGCAAGATTGTTAATGGTCGCTTCAGTCGAAGAGTTCATATTAGACATGTTAGATTGTGATGGAGGTATTATGTTATTGAAAGAAGGTATTGATTGAGAGTAAGGTGGCGAAACACTATGATAGTTAGTCATAGGAGATGATTGGAAAAAAGGAGCGCTACAAGGAGGAATGGAATGGTTGAATGAATTGCCCCCTTGCGTCATGTTCATTTGTGGAGATGTAATAGCGACACTCATTGAAGGAATGAATGAAGAAGTCGGATTGAATGAAGGAAGAGGGTTGATTGAAGAGGAAGGATTTCCCCCATGACTGGTGATCATAGGTGGAATGTTTTGTATTGAAGTAGTCATTATGTTTGATGTAAAAGTAGGTATACTAGCAATAGAAGTTGTCAAAGGGATAGAATGATGGACTTGAGTAGGAGGTTGTGTATAACCTAAAGTTTCTGCACAACTCTTCATAGGCATCACATTCGAATCCATGATGTGTGCAATATTACGCAAAATATCAATTCCATTCTTATCACTTTGAACCATACGTTTTAGACCCTCAATTAATGAAAGAGCTTGGCTATCGGGGTATTCTTGAGACATCCATTGCTGAAAATCATCAAATTGGTTATCCAATTTCGAAAGTTGTTCTACAGAAACCTCAAGGAGAGCTTCTTCATCATTAAGAGGATTAGAGGAATTACCCATGTCCTCGTTAAAAAGGCCATTCAAATTAGGTTCCATCTCCTCGGTAATTAAACCTTGGAAAGACTTAATTCTAAGGCTTCATCTAACAAGAATAGTGTAAGTAGGGCTTATTGTTGTAAAACTCATGCACTAGAGAGGGAGAGAAGATTTTGAATTTTGAAAATAAAGTTGGCAAAATTGAACAATGAGATAATGATTATCCAATTTGAACTTTGTGAAAGAAGAGGGAAACACAACTTCCAAGAAAGGTAGGCACAATTGAAAAATTAGGGCCAAGGGGGGTAGCTCTTAATTTTAATTGTTATCTTGAAAATTGAAATCTTGAATTTTGAATTTATTTTCGAATTTAGAGGTAGCAAATTTTAATAAAATCAGCCAATCTCCTAGATTTAAGCTGTTAAATGCAATCATGACAATCTCCCAAAATTTCAGAAAAAATGTCAGGGACCGTGGCGAATGGAGTACACACAGTCCTCGCAACTTTTTTCAAAATTTTTAGGGATGAAAGTTATGATGATTTTAAAGCTAATCTGAAAAAATTGAGTGATTTTACGAGCTGTAGATAAGCCAAATTAAAGTTGCAATCTCAAAATTGAACCCTACCAAGATTGCAAAATTTGAATTTTGAAAAAGAGAGGGAAACTGAAATTTTGAATTTTATGATTTTAGAGGGAATACTAAAAGCAATGCAAGCTTTGAAATTTAAAAGTTGACTCAATTTCATGCAAAATTCAATTTTGAAAGCGGAAATCAAAGTTGTTGCAATCAAACACTTAATTTCAAAAGTCATAAATAGCAAAAATTTGAATAAAGCACTGAAACTTTGAATGAATGCCAACACACTTTTCAGATTTAGGACAGTAAGAAACACAATTTTGACACAAAATTTCAATTTCAACAATTTTTGAATGATTAGAAGCCTTAATCCAAGCAATCACTAGACCAACTTTGACTTTAATTTTGAAAGTGTTAGAATTGATGAAATCAGCCAAGATTCTGGATTCTAGCAGAAAAATACAATAAGATCTAGCTCCCGAAATTTTGGAAAAAATGTTGGGGACAGTGGCGCTTGGGGTGCACACAGTCCTCGCAACTTTTTTCAAAATTTTCAAGGATGAAAGATATTATGATTTTGTTGCGGAATCCAAAGTTACAGCCGATTTGGAGGTGTTCTGATCAGTGAAATCATCGAACAAAGGTTGAATCAAAAGGGTTTTAAAAATTAGGGTTTTGACACTTAACCACTTTGCTTTCAGAATTAAAGCACAAATATGAATTGATAATTTGCAATAGAAGGGTAGATCTGAAACAAGCATTAACAATTAAACATTTCACAAGCTCAATTACTAAAAAGAAAATTTAAGGTTTTTTATGCAATTATCCTCTAAAATTTGCAAAAGATCAAACATGGAAATGTAATTAAGGAAGCAAATTTTTTTAGATCTAACCATGAATAATCAGAATTAGGATGTTCATGTCAGGTTCACCAAAATGTAAAGCAGAAAAAATGAACCCTAGGTGTTCCCCCACTCCAAAGAGAGAGAAAGGAGGTCACTAGGATTGACGGTTTTCACTTAGGAGAGACTTTACATTCAAAAGAGGGGTTGAAACTCACAAGATCCAATCCCACACAATGCAAGATTGAATTCTAAATGAGTTTCAAGGGTTGAGATAGCAAGGATACCCTCTTTTGTAAAGAATGTAGATAGAAGGATTGAACTAGGAGTGTATGTGAAAGTAAGAAAGATTCGCTTGTAGATGGAGATAGGGACATGGGATGAAGCTACGGACCTGAAATTAGTAGTAAAATGTCAAGACAATGCCATCCTGCAAGTTTGAGCAAAAGTTGATAGGACGATGGTGCCCAGAGTGCACACGGTCCTCCGAAAAATCTGCGAAATGAAGGGGGATCTATTCGTCTCTGCACAAGGATTCTAGATCTTCAATTACAGCCGCATACTTGTAACCTACACACAGAAAAGAGAGGATGATTGGGGGGTTAGGGATTAGGGGTTTGCCTTCAGGTCAAACCCCAGTTTTGGAATTAACCAAGAAATGAGAATGCTGTAAATGTAAATGTTTGTAATGTAATCAAGTACTGATACCTTGTTGTAAGAATGTTTGTATTCTTACATGCGAAGGTGTAATGATGTTGTATGTTGTAGGTGATATCCTCTTCAATGGTTGAATCCTTGTCTTGAATGCAACACCTAGCCTTGAATGGAGACCTAGAATGCTCAATTGCTTGAAGGAATGCTTGAATGTTTGAATGTTTTAATGTTTGCCTATCGCTTCCACCTCTTGCACACATATGTTTTTTCTCCTCTCCAAATGGGACAAGAAATGTAGTTTATATACTTGTCAATTAGGGCTAGGAGACTAATTTTTCTGACCTTAGGATGACCTAGGAACATTATTTTCCAAATTGCAAACTTGAAGACCCGATGCCCAACAAGAGACCGGGCCCAAAATAGGGCCAGGGACCAGGGCGCGACTAGGGCACTGGGCGCCATGGTCCTGAGGGACCAGGGCACTAGGTGCCATGGTCCTGAAGGACCAGGGCGCTGGGCACCATGGTCCCACCTCCCGAGACAGCAGGGTGCAAGGAGAATCAGGCCAAGGTGCATAAAGATGCAGTTTTTGATGTCGTGAATAGGTTTCAGGGTCTCCATTCAGGTTCAACGTTGCGCCGCCATCGTGAAGACCCAAATGCAGTCGAAATTGCAAGTGTCACAATTTTATGATGCTACATTCTCTATGTCGTTATTTTTATTGGTCCTAGTAGACCATTTATCTTAAAGTTATGTTTAAACTCTCTTTAATGGGTTGTCTCCAAGAAGTCGTTATTTTGATTAGGTTATGGTTAAACTATTTAAGGATGGTATGGACCATTGGTAAGGGTTCTGATTGGGATCTAAATGATATGATTTTTGGTTAATAGTAATTTTTTGCAATTTTATGAAAGTTTAATGGAATTCTGCTTGAAGGATACTTTGTGCTAGTTCAATTAGAGTTTTGATCTATATTTGATGCTATCATCAATGTTTATATCTAAATGATTCCTTGAATGCTAGGAAATATGATCTTGATTTAGACTTTGTGCTATAGTGAAGAGTGGCATTTTGCATTTCCCACGACAATAGAAGGAAGTGGTAATGTTGTCTTGAACAATGAAGATATGAATCTGCATACA
>NW_026730512.1:0-11000 GCF_030272615.1 Cryptomeria japonica
ATTCATGAGCAAGTTTTGAAGTTCAATATCTGGTAATTCAATTAGAGCAGAGTTGTTTTGCTATAACGTGTGATGTAGAATATTAGGGTTTATTTCGATGACTAGTTTCATGTTTAAGGTGATTGGGATGCTTTATGGGAAGCCTATTATCATCTTGTTTTGGTCCACATTTGGATTCGTGGATGGATTAAGCCAATTTGGTCATACATGTTTCATGGTTGCATGTTATACAATTTTTGGAAGCCAACATGGTAAATGATTCTTTTTGTTGGTGTGAATATATAAGATCCATATGGAATTTTGATTCAAATTATGACCAAGGGAAGTCTATATGAGTAAATTTGCATGTTTGGTGAATGTGATTGAAGGTTTTGGTGGTCGGGTGTGTGATAGAGAAAGAAAATAGAGAAAAATTATAGATAAGTTATAGGAGACAATCTGAGCCTAACCGGAACTGCATTTTGGCATATGTAGATGCTATACTTCAGTTAATTCATTATTGTAATTAATTATAATATCCTATATGGAAGTGAGCCTTCCATTGGGTTGGAGCCCTTTTTGTATTTGAGTTGTGAGATCCAAGAAGTGTGCCTGAATACAAGTGCATTCCCCTTATGTAATATTATCATACTTATGACTAGAGTATAATAATATTGTGGGTTAAAATCCCACCATGGTTTTTCCTTTCTGGGTTTCCATATAAAAATCTTGGTATTATGGTTGTGTGGTTAATTGCTTTATGTTTATGCATTTCACTTTCATTCTTATGCATTCGATGGTTTAAGAATCAGGTTAATAAGTTTGCATATTACAAAACATTGATTCACCCCATCCTCTCAGTGTTCATTGATTCCAACAATATCATGTAGTGTGTGAATAATGTGTTATTCTTTCAAAAGTAGAGCAGAAGAGCGAAGAAGGAATTGAAATATGTTATATGCTTAACTAGAACTATAACCCTTGGTTGCAACCCTTTTTTTTTTAGCAGTGAGCTTTAGGAAGTGTGCCTGAATGCATGTCCATTCTCCATTGTAATACTTCTAAAAGAGTATCATTTTGTGGGTCTCATTTCCACCATGATTTTTCCCTTAACCAAGTTTCCATGTCAAAAATCTTGGTGCTATATGTGTTATTAATGTGGTGTTGATTTTTCTTTAATGTTTAATTATTAGATATAAGATTTCAGTTTAAGTGGTGTGAAATTTTTGAAACAACCAATTCACCCTCACCCTCTTAGTTGTTTGCCTTGTTGCACTCAAATTATATGGATGAAGAAGACTTTGAAAGACATTGGTGTAAATTCTGATGACCCTATCTCATTCATGTGTGACAATACTAGTCTAATAAATATTTCAAATAATTTGGCACAACATTCCGGTATAAAACATATATCTATCACGTACCACTTCTTGAGGGAAAAAGTGTTGAACAATGAAGTTAGACTTGGGAATGTACCCACAAAAGAGCATATTGTAGATATATGCAATAAGGCATAATGAAAATATACTTTTGAGTATCTTCGATAGAGGTTAGGGGTAATACCCCTTTCCAGTTTGAGCTAATGTGTATTTTTTATGTGCATTGGTCTAGTGAGCAGCCTATATATTCTCTTTTGGACTGATGCTTGTGTGCTTCCTCTCAGGGGGAGTAGGAATAATTTTTTCAAGGTGAGAGAGAGAGTATGCATGATGATTTGATTGATTTTGTTGATGGATGTTGCCATCAATGACAAAGGGGGAGAATGTTAGTGTTATGTTATATGTTGTCATTGATGTCAAATCATGTGGTCCGGATTAGGTCAGGATGTGGTATGTTGAGCAACAACGTATGTATGAGATGGTGTTGTATGTTTGGAGGTTTCTCAGAATTCCTAGATGACTTTGATTTTTAGAAGATGTGTTGCTAATATTATTCAGTGTTATTTGTAGGTTTGGTTTAACCCAAAAGTCAAGATTGTGCTATGGCAATTGTGTAGAGTATGGATGATATTTTTTTTTTGAATTTAGAAAAGTATGTAGAATGTTGATATGTTCAATGAAGAATGTTGTGATGAGGTCCACTTCTCATTCCTTTCCAACATCAAAATATTTTGTGGTGACATATTTGGATCTCTGTCTTGGTCGACATTGAGGATTATATTTTTCTAGAGACAGTGTATGTAGGTGTATGATTTGATGAGATCAAGTATGGATTTTTGTCTTGAAGACATGCGAGATTGAAAGAATCTAGTTGATGTGTGAGAGTTGTGTTGCGAATTATTATCAAAAGCAATTCTAGATGTCCAAACTGTGTTTTAGTGGTGGATTCTCTTGTATCTATCTTTCTTCTTCAGTAGTGAGTCTTTTTCTAGGTAGTGGGCCTTTTTGGGTAGTGATCCCACCTACAGTGAGCCACCTTTGGTAAAAATCACATTAACCAATGTCACCTTAATCAGTGTTTATATATTGAGAATTCACGTTCTCCGTGGTTTTTCTCTTCTTGGTTTTTCCATGTAAATTCTAAAGTCTCTTGTGTTTGATCTATTATGTGCATGTGATTTGGTGTTTATCTATTTAATTAATTCTGCTAAACATTCTAGATTTGATAATTAAGCTTAAAGCAAATTTATTGTTGTCAACTAATTCACCCTGCCCCTCTTAGTTGCTTAGATATTCAACAAAATTTAATATGTATGTGTATGCATGCAAAAAAGTAAAGGGGCGAAAATCTTTAAGTAATAGATATAAAAAAAATTTGTAATCATGTAATATTTTTTTTGATTGGTATGTAATCATGTAATATTATTATTATTGAATTATACTAAAATAATTTTAAAAAAATAATAATTCAAAATTATAATAATTAAATGTTAGGGTTTAGGAAGATCCTAAGAAAATACGAATTAACAATTATATGCAAATACAAACACAAAAGATGAAGAAAAATACATAACATAGATAGCACAAAGATTTAACATGGTTCACCGAAGATGGGCTACATCCATAGAACACAACCATCCAATCTTTTCTTATAATCTATTAAATGAGTACAACACCATTATAATTGTAGTACCCCTGCCCTAATCAATTTCTAATCTTGGTTTAATCTTGGTTAGTTTATCATAATATAATGATTATAGTTAGATGTGTTGATTTAGTGCATATCTGTCAATGTGGTTTTTGCACCAGTTATATGCAAGTCATTAGTGTTCCTATTTCATGGTATTAATATTGGGCTAATGCTTTCATTAAGTTTATATATGTATGCATGTATGACTCTTGGTTGTAGAAGATTTCAGGTATAACGCTGCATGAGTGCGAGGTTCGTCTTCACCTGGATTTGCAAGTTTGAGTGTACCTCTTTAATCCTTAGAGTTGGATTAGGTGGTCGTAAGACCCTAGTTGACCATAGTCATGCTCAAGTAAGCATCATCAGTCGTCATCAGTATTCCCTTTTTGTTTGGGTTTGTGAGTCGTCTATCTGGTTGACCTTCTTGATTTGTGTGTTTGGTGTGTATGGTTAAATTGATTAATTAGTCCTTAGTATTTAATTTGATTAAATATGTTTTTGTGCATTAAAGATTAATGGACTAAATTAAAAAGGATTTCTTTATGTGATTTATCATTAATTTGAATTGCTTGATTTAAATTGGGAGCAAGTTCAATTAAATGGTTAAATTTAAATATTAAATGTATTATGTTTATGCCTACGAAAAGAAAGATTTAATTTTAATTGAAATAGAATTAATTTTATCTTCTTGGCATTTTGGAAATAGAAAGGTTAAATTGAATTAATTGAGAAAATCAATTTTGAATTGAAAAGCAATTTAATTTGTTGATATAGTTGGAAAATAGTGATTTTTGGGAATTATTTTAAATAAAAATTTTAAATCCAAAAATTAGATTTTTGGTCAAACTTTTCCATATAACCTAGACTTTTGGAAAATATTGGGGATTGAATTTTTTGGAGAAAAATATATTTTTGGAAAATATTTTGGTGGAAAAATTTGGGGATTTTGGAAGGAGGAGGAATTCTTGAGCTTGTAGGTTGGGCTCTTCAGTAAATCTCTTCCAGGATTGCATATGAAGGTAGGATTCTAAATTGTTTTCTTGTTGCCAAAACAATTTACTGTTCTGGTTGAAAGAAATGAATTTGTTATTAAAGAATCAGTCTGATTGATTAATAGAGTAGAATGGAAATAAGATCTTGAATTATCCCTCCTTGATTTCATTCCTTGTCTTCAAATCAATTTTTGATTTGCTAAGAATGAATTAAAAATAAATAAAATTGAAATTTAGTTGGGGGTTTGGCAGATTTGATGTTAAATTTGTGAAGATCAATCTCATTTTGCCAATTTGGTGTTGTTTTGGAGAGTTTTTCCTTCCTAAATCTGGACATTTGAAATTGCCAATATTGGAGAAAAAAAAACTCATAGTTTTCTGAATATAAAAAAAAAATAACAATAAATTATTTTTTTAAGTCTCTGCTAAGACTGTTTTTTTCTGTGTTCTATTAATTTTGTAACAACAGATTTTTATTTCAAAAAAAAATTTAAATTAAATTATAAAAAAAATATATATTGTTTTACGTGAGGTGGGGGAGCCAAGGCTCAACCCCAACCTCACGCTTGGGCTGCCAAGAGCCATATGGCTGTGGGGATCATTCCCTTTTCAAAGGAAAGGGGAACCATGTGGGTTTCCCCTTACCCTTTTAAAAGAAAAGAAAGTTTCTTTTTATTATTATTACTTTTAAATTAATGTATATTATTAATAATATATTAATTTTTAATTATTAATTAATGTATATTATATATATATATATATTAATTGTAGTGAATTATAATTAATGAGTATTATTAATTATATATTAATTGTCCTTATTAATTAATGTATATTTTTTTTAAATATATATTAATTGTGGTTGAATTATGAATTTATCAATTAAGGTATATATAGTTAGAGATATATATACTGATTATTATTTTAGGTTTGTATATTTGTTTAAATATATGGAAGGAAATATTTTGGGTAATTTGGGAGATGTTTATCTATTTTTGGTTTCTTTAAATGTATATTTCCTTAATCTGAAGAGAGTAACTTAGTTCTGAAAAGACAAAATTTGTAGGATTTATTTTGAACCAGTATATCAATGATGTTTTTATTAAGTGCAATCTGTTAATCTGGGAATGGATTTTCTTTATTTGGCTTCCCTAAATATGTATATTTCCTTGATCTATATAGTGTAAATTGGTTCTAGAAAAGACAAATGTGTAGGATTTATTTTGAACCAGTATGTCAATGGTGTTTTAATTGAAGATTAAATATCTTATTTAATTGGTTAATGGTTGTCTGATTATATTCATGTGAATTTGGTTTAAGAATTCATTATGGCTTATTATGTGTGTTTGATGCAATAAACCTTAGAGAGTTAGAAAACCAAGAACAACCTATACCTAGATGAGGTAGATAACTGCAATCTAATATAGATCATGTAGAAAATGTGATTGACTTTTAACATTTAGATCAATTCGGTAAAGATTGTATCTATTGGATATTGCCTATGCGAGTTTAATTTCTGTATTCGCTTTTGCTTAAGTAATGGCAAGTCTTGCTTTGTTGATTCGACCCTGTCGTATGGTTGATTTGGGTACCTTTTTTTGTCCTCAGTTTCGAGTTTGACTATTGTTTTGTGGTAGTGTCGTAATTGGTCATATCCTCTATGTGGGTGTTGAATGATGATTCGTGGTTGACCTTAGTCGGTCAGGTCTCTAGTTAGAGTACCATCTGTCAGTGTACCTCTTATGAAGTCATGTTTGACCATGGTGGATTTCTCCATTTTGAACTTTGTTCATCTGACCATGTGTATGTCTTTGTTTTGAGTTAATTTGAGTATAGTCTAGTGTCGTATGGGAAAGTGGCTTTCGATTGGGGGGCCATGCCCAAAGTGGCTACTAGGTAACCCATCAAAAGTGAGTCTAATAAGTGATAACCTAATAGTAGATTAGAATGTTAATCTCTAAGTAAGATAATTGTGCCTCACACATGGGACGAGTGCTAACACAGACTTGACATGCTGTGAGAAGGCTTGAAATGGTAAACCATCATCCTCGTCTTCACGAAAGGATGTGTGGGTCCACGTGAGGCTTGGATGGGCTGGAGGTACGGATTAGGTTGCTAGGGTAACCCAGTGTATGGGGTCGGAACCTATGAAGACCTGCCATGGTAACCATACCAGGTTGTGTGATGACACTTGTCCCTACGTTCACTAGTGTGTTGTCATATTGTCCTGTTAGGAGCACGTTTGTGGGTCATCCTATTGTCTATGCCCTTGTGAGTACCTGGTTTCATGTTAGACCTTGGGTAATGATGACTCAGTTTTGTGGATGTTCAATGGACCTTTGTGTTAGATTTGATTATGTTCAGTTGGATCCTTTCCTTTTAAGGGATCATTTATGTATTTATTGACCAATGCGGTCATTTGTATATTGATTATGTTTTGCCTTGATGGCTGGATTGTAAATTCTGAGAACCTCATGTATTCTTAACTTTATTATTTATTAGTGGGGTCTTGTAGTTGAGCAAACCCAGAGATGTAGCCCCTTAGGGGTGAACTCCGAGATCATTATGGTGTTATGTGATGTTATTCTCTTATGTTTCCCTTATTCAACTTTATCATGTATGAATAGCTTATGTTAGAATGTATAAGTGGATAAGATGGAATTAACTTTAAATGCTTATATGCAGTCCTTTCTTGAATGCAGTAAATTGGAATATGAAAGAATGCAACTTCGGATAATGGATTATATTAATCATTATTAAGGAAATTAAGTGTGTATGGAAGATCTCATATGTTTATGATGAAATTCTTGTGTGTTAGAATATTAGATGCATGGCTTATATTTTAATGAAAAGTATGAATGAAGGATATAGATAAATCTAAATGGATGAACCTTATCTTGTGAATTATATATTTCCATCTTTTGAAAGAAATTATCCTGATTAAGAATTATCTCATTATTAAGATAATCAGCTTATTGGATTAATTGTGCGAGTTAAGTGAATTGTGAAATTTAAGTAATCTCATTGGGAAACGCTTTAGGTGTTAGTTGATGTCTTCCGCTATGTAATTTGAATCTTTGATATCTTGTTGTATCTTAATGTGGTGTAACTTTTTTAAAAAAAATTATTGCACTCCATGCTTGAGTTATAGCTTAATCCCTTATGGGTTTCCTAGCGAGGCATTACAATAATGCCTTATACATTCGAGCCCTTATAACATGCAATATTTTGGGCAACATACAAAGTTGGCTATATTTTAGGTTTTTTTTTTCAATGATGATTTTTTTCAACAAAAATAACAACAACAAAAAAGGGTTGTGGCCTAGGTGGGTTCATTAGAGGGAGGGTCAAGACTCGAGTGGGTTATCTCATGCACCGTTCCATGCAAACAGTGATAACTTTAAGAAACCCCCCCTCAATTTTTTTTATAAAATCTTGGCAAATATTTAATTTTTTCTAAAAATAATAATAATGTTTATTGGCAAATCTTTCCTTTTTATAAAAAAAATTAATTTTGTTCACGAATTTGTTTATATCAATTTTTTTGGTAGAAAATATTGGCGAATCTTGGAAAACAATCATTGTATGCATTAATTACTATTGCATTTCCTTTCATTTAAAAATAATCTTTTATAAAAAAGTAAAGGCATGAAGGTTGAAATCATTAATGAGTTTAAGGGTTAGACTATACTTTATTTGGTTTCTACCATTAACTTAAAATAATTTAATAGCCCTCTTTCTATTTTGTGAGATAAACTTTACAAACAATTTGTAATACTCATGGGGCCAAAAATTGATTTTAGACCATTGGTTTTCATTGAAGTCAACAATTCAAAAGCAATTTCAAACCCCACGAGCATTACAACTTGTAGGTACATTTTACATCATGGAATACAATGAAGGTCATTAGATTATATTTTAAATCAATGGTGGAAGCAAAAGATTGTTGATATAACCCTAAAGTAACTAATAATTATGATATATTATTGGTGAATTAATTTGGATTTCTACAATAAATTGTAAAATGTTGGTGAATTTGATCCAATCATGTATCAAATATTGTGGTGTATCTTTAAGTTAAAAAAATTAATAAAATAAATTCTCTAGCAATTTAAATAACATTAAAATAAAAAATTGTAAAAATGTGGCGATTTGGGTCACCTTAAAAGTTGAAACTATTAGCCAAATTTGATTCCCAAATTTCAAAAAATAGCCAATTAGCAAATATTAGCCACTAAATTTTTCATTGGATGTGAATAACTAGGTCCTTATATTCCCCCCCACTCAGAATATGTGACGTCCTTGACGCTAACAAAGCAATCCCAAATTTCTATTGAACTACTTCCCATTAGCCTTATTAATTTTCAGCCACATTCGACAGTACACCTTTCTCATTATGCACTTAGTCAATTCATTTTCAAATTCATTTTGTAACTCAACCAAGTCTTGTTCACCAAAGGAACAAATAGCTTAAAATCCTCCTCAAGCATACTGGTCTAAGAGTCTTGGCATTGATCCTTCGTGAAGCTTTTCTTATAAAGTGGTCCTCAAAACCTCTCTTGAGTTTGTATTTTTTGAACCTCCTTTACATAGTGAGACTTATAAGTTTAACCTTTTCCAACATGGGAGACTTACACCTCAATGCACTAAGAAACTCACTGAAGTTCTCACCTACTCAACTCGACGTAATCACCAACTTTTATGTCCAACTTCATATCACAAGTCCTCACTGCTTAATTTAACAATAAATTCTTTTGGAACAAGACTTAAGTATGACGCAATGTGGGAGTACCTACAGTTTGCATTGATCATGCCGCATCTTGGGACCTTTGGGTTATGGGTTTAGACTTCCATTATTTCTAGGAAAACTTGAGGAAGTAGCATTTCTTGCATCCTTTAGAATTCCACTCTAAAGATACACTGCATTGTCCCATATGTCAGCAAAAGACCAACTTCCTAAGTTAATGTGGAAAAATTCATACTCCATTTTCAAGTGCACAAAGGGATCTTTTTCCCATAGTTGTTTTCACCTTTTCCACATACTCTTATATAAACTCTTTAATACTCTTTCCCTCTACCAAATTACTAGTTTGGGATATTGTAACTCACTATGACTTATTGTCTAAGTTGAACCTTTAGTTCAAAATATTTTCCATAACAGCTCAGTTTGTACACCAAGGGTACACGTAATAACATTTTAACTTCTTTATCTAGAAATAGATTCTTCTAGCAAATTTCCATCTTCAACATATGCCATGAAGTCGACTTTGGACTCATCACTCACACTACCATCCACTCACTCATTACAAAGGTCCGAGGAACCCAATAGTGTAACTACATAGTTGGATCAAGTCTTTCAACATATCAAGACCCTTTGCATCATCTATCTAGGATCTATTAATTATGAATTCCAAAAAGGAATACAAACAGTGTGTAAAGTAAGCTATAGAGATGCAAGATTTACTTGAATGCAACATTGGGGTATGGAATCTGATAAATGACCTTGAGGTGGCATGGACACAAAACATACTTTCAAGTATATAGGTCAAACTAATCACCTAGACTTGAAAAAAATTTATAAAATAATTTACCCCATGAAAGACGAGCACTTGACTATGTAAACACCGACATCTCAAAGTCACTTGCACTCTAGAATCTTAGTACTTAAAATTCGTTCATTAGAAGGCAAAAATCTCATACTCGCTCCAAATTCTTACCTCAAATGAGCCATGAACAAAAGTACACAACTTGCATGTCATTATGCCTAATATAAAGACATATGGGTTGACAGACACACCAAGTAGTTCCATTTGCAATGTTCTTTGTGCCACAAAATGAATTTTGCATTCCAACCAACTTAGAATTTGCCTCACTAAAAGGAGGTCACAATCAAAATCATGAAGCACAAAAATCATAATACACACATTTGAATCATCCATGTAAGAAAGGTTAGAACCTGCATCTAATTCCTTATAAAGAATAAGGTTGTATGGTTCATTGAACAACAAGGTGTTTAATCCAACCATTAACACCTTTCAAATCCAAAATCCTTAGGACTCTCTCCTTTCACCAAAGTACCAAACTACTCCATGTCAAGTAAGGACACAACAATCGCCTTCTTGATCGAATGGAATAACCTCATGCAACAATTCAAGATCACATACTTTCCTGACCCAAACAACTATGTTGTTCTTTGAGTTCTGAATGGGGCACCATCAAAACATTTTTCCATCGAAGTTTCATTTCTACCAAATTGCATAAGCAATGCAGGAAACTAAGGTTCATTGAAAAAATCAAATAATCATCACATTATCATAACCTAGCTCTGATACGAACTGTAAGGTGGCCAGACTACCCAACCTACCTTCAACACTACCAATGCAACTTAATTCAACCCAAAAGGACTTGAGAATCCACATCATAGTCTATGCCTTCCTAGTGAGCTCAACTCACCCAATATAGAACCAAGTCGGATCAAAAAATGCAACAAAGCTAATCCAACTGACGAGCAAAAATTAGTATCACTAGGTAGAATAAGTTTTGAATCATATCTGACTATTTCCACATCATCAAGAGCTAAGCCCCACAGACTTGAAGCCACAAGAAAATCCATTACCTTGGAAGCGCCTGCGATGTCACTAAGTCATGACACAAAGTCTCACGTAAATATGGAACTTCCTCGACATCGATTGGCTCACAAGAATGCTCAAAAACTTTGTGGCCAAGTTCTTGTCTTAGCATGCATGAGTTATTTTGAAGCTCTTTCCAAGAGTTCAACCTCTTCCAGCAAGGCCTACTCAAACTTTCATTCCTAGGCCTTAGAACAACCTATAAGTACTTCTAGTAGAAGTAAATCATAGTGTTATAGTTCACAATTATCAAATTGCACTTTGCACAACCTTACCTCACAATATACCATATAAAGTATGCATGGCATATGGTTCAGCTCAACTCTTCCAAGAA
>NW_026730513.1:0-11000 GCF_030272615.1 Cryptomeria japonica
CAAGAAAAGAGTAAAAGAATTCAGGATAGAAGATGGCATTGTGGACCCACTCTTTAACCTAGCCAATTGGGACTACTAGATTCCGCCTCCCCAGACTCCTAAGATGGGATTTTATAGGGCCGGTTTTGTTAATTCAGCTGGTTTTGGACATCATTAACAAGGAAATCTAAACAGGGAAGGATCAAATTACAACACTAAGGAAATCTAGGATGGATATTAAGAAATCTTTCAAATAGATTAACTTAGATGTGAATTATCCAGGGATTCATGTATCTTGTACTTTGTTATTAGTTGATTGTAGCATTAAATTTGATTTCTGATCCATTAATGAATCTGGGCTAGACCGGAGGTTTTCTTCCCTCCATTCTTTCCTACCGGTGCCCACATTGAATGGAGATGTAAAAATCAATTTTTAAAATTAATAAAATTTCTCTGGCTTCGGCCTTTTATTGATAAAAAATAAATAAAAAATAGTTTAATATTTAATATTTTATAATTTAAATTATAACAAGTATAAATGTTTAATGATATAGGATTATTATATATGTTCAAATAGATTATATTTATAACTAATTATTAATATTATATTGTCAAATTAACATATATTAATATTACATAGTATATATTAATATTATCTAGTATGTATATAATAAAAAATAATAAAATTTTAATTTATTAATATGATTATTATAATATATATAATCTAATTAATAATGTTTAAAATATTAAATATACATTGTAATAGAATAATAGTTTAATATTTAATATTTTATAATTTAAATTATAATAAATATAAATGTTCAATGATATATGATTATTATACATGTTTAGAATAGATTATATTTATAGTATAATAACTAATTATTAATATTATATTGTTAATTCAAATTAACATATATTAATATTATATAATATATAATATTTTAATTTATATTGAATATTTCTTATTATATTATAAATTTATTAAATTATATAAAATAATATTATAATTACATTTTTTAAAATTTTTTTGCTTTTTTAGGATGTAAAAATGTATATATTTTTTATTTTTATATTTACTGGGTTCGCCCTTGGACCCCCTTGGTACCGGTCCTGGTTCGAACAGGTTCCTGGTTCAGGTCCGGTTCGGATTGGGTTCGACTAGGGTTCGAAAAACCCAGAGGTGGTTCGTCACTGGTCGAACCCAGTCGAACCCGGGTCGAACCCAGATCAAACCCAGTCGAACCCAGGTCGAACCCAGGTCTGTAATGCCCCCTTTTCTAGGTGACATGAGATGAGCAGGGGTTGACCTACCATTCGAGTTCCCATAGGTCAATGACATGGTTAGGGGACTCATTCTGAGGGTCATGGAGCTTTGCAGGGGTTCTGTGAGCCGTTTCGGATCTTCAGACGAGATCTCCTACTTTTTAGGGAGAACAGGTAGTTGACTGAATGACAACCTGGGGGACCAAGGAGTAGAGCAGGATCCTTTTGAGTAGTTATAGGTGTTTGGAGAGAGCTTCCCACTTTTTAGGGAGATTCCCTACTTTTTAGGAGGTTGTGGCAGTTTCCATATTTGAGGTTCCACGTGACCATACCATGGTTTCAGTTTCAGGAGATTTGGGTGTGTGTCCTAGTTTCTAGGAGCACCCCTAGATTTTAGGGATGGGATTGCTAGTTAACTCAGCTTTTCCGGCATCAGTCACAGATAGGTGACAAAGTTATATTCATGATTGTTTGGTTATTTTGGGCTATTGTTGGTTATCTGGAGATATTTTAATATATTTAAATATTTCCTAAGTTAGCGTTTAAATAAATTAAAATAAGGCTATGTATTTAGTCATTTCAGAGTAATAAGGGGTTTTTGGCTTCATCTGGGTTGATATGCCTATGTGTTATAGCTCGTGGAAAGGTCTTGAACTTTGCTACATGATTCTCACCTTCCGGAGACTTTTTGGATACTTGAAGATATTTATTTGCAATTTAGTGTTATTTTCCTATAGTTGACGCCATAATTAGAAAATAACACTCTTTTCATAATGCACCAACTTTACTCCCTTTTAGGGTTTGGCTTGGAAAGGAAAGGAGATATAAGGAGATGAAGACCTAATTGTTCATTATCTTTTACACAATCAAACTTATTTTGTGAATTTTCTCTGAGTGGGTGATTCTTCATCTAGGACGCAAACCCCAAGATTTGGACTGGCTGGGACGTAGCCCTCAGCAGTTATTGGCATTGGATTCTTCAGGCAATGTGCATTGTTGACAAAGATTGAATATGCCATTCTTCATTGTGGATTCTGGTTGCAGAGTAAGGGTTTCAGCATTGCAGATTGAACCTTCAGCTTGGGCGTGATCCTTGCAGCCTTAGGGCCGCCATTTTACAGCAGGTACATCCCACGTGGAATATAAGGAATGCATGTATTCAGCCTTAGAGGTATTCTTGATTCATGAACATTATTCACCTTTCAGTTTGGCCTCATTGTTGGATGTAAGTTCCTTGGATCTGCATTGGAATTGTTATTTGGTTTTACAAATCAAAAATCTGTTTGGTACGGCTTGTAGCAGTTCTGATTTGGCTGTATGTTCTTATTTATTTTCAGACTCCTTTCATGTTTACTGTTCATTATTCATTACTTGTTTGAAACTATAAAAAAAAAAAAAAAAAAACACAAAAAGAAACAAACCTTCTGCAACTTCTGTCTATTCTCTAATACCATCAAAGAAACCACAGGAAAATATAGCTCAAGGGGATCTATCAGGGATCTTTCAAGGTTGAACCCAGTTGAACCCAGTCAAACCCAGGCGGCTGGGCGGCCCAAAAAAGCAAATTATATGCAAATTTTTTTTTTTTTGAATTCTGCCTACTAAAAAGTGAAACTTATATCCTAAAAGTGACTTCTAAAACATTATATTCACTCGTTTCACCTCATTTGTGTTGCAAACATATGTTTTATGAGAGCAGGTTGAAGAAAGGGTGAACAAAATTTGGCTTCCAAGATCAAAGAGGAGTTGAAGACTGATGTTTGTTTTGTTGTTTATATGATGCTATGCGACATGCAAATTTTTAATTCATGCTTATAGGCTTCACATATATCAATATATATATATATAAAGAATTTACATGTTTTTGTACTAACGAACCCAAACCCCTTTTCAAAATTTTGCCGAACCGGGTTCTTCGAACCTGAACTGGTGCTCGAACCCGAACCGGTAACTTAGGTTTTTTGTACTGATGAACGTTCCCAACCTCCAAAAAATTGTGGTATCTCAACTGGCAACTTAGTTTTATTTGCTTATAATATCTCTTTACTATGGAATGCCATTAAATATATACAAATAATAATTTTTGATTGTTTTTTTTTTCAAACTTTTTACTTTTTTTGTATATCCGATTTTTCCCGATTTTTTGCCATTTTTTTCAAAAAATCTTATACTTTTGGTTTGCCGATTAATTCCCCAAACGATTAATGCTTCTTTGGTCCAAACATCAAGCTTAAAAGGCCATTGGCTGATTTCCTGAAACCGGACATTTTGGTTGTCAACCATTTGTCCCAAACCTGGACATCATAGATGCAAATGCCTTACCTTCCATCACCAAACTCCTGCTTGTAAACACACTTTTCTTTACCGTTATATTCTACTAATGTGGCAGCATGGTGGGATGTAGTTGAAGAAAATGACGATCTATATCTACAAGATATTATGTATGAACCTCTTATAGAAGAGTATGACCAAAATGATAGCGATCAAGATTATCTTCAAAGCCTAGCAGAAAATCTTGAAAATAATTTTGAGGAACCAGTCAACTACAATGATGCGAAGACCGTGGCAATCAGGAGAAGATGAACCCTATTACAAAAAATATTCATGTGGCAGATCTCCAAGAGGAAGATATGTTTTTAAAAGTAATAGAGGAATCTTCAGCAGAGATAGGAATATTTTTCTCTATCTTCACTGTCTTATCCTTTTTCAAAACAGTTTCCATTTCTGGTATCTTTTTCTGCCAAGATTTCTATGGATCATCTGAGCAGATTTCAATTCTCATGGAAAGGGATGAAAAATGAGATAATTAAGTATGTTCGAGAGTGCCAAATTGTCCAACAAAATAAAAATGAATATACTTTCCCTGCTGGTCTATTGCAGCCCCTACCCCTTCCTACTCAAAACTTGGCAAGAATCATAATGGATTTCACTACAAGACTTCCCAAGGTGCAAGGGAAGGATTGCATCTATGTGGTAGTGGATAGATTGAACACATTTGCTCATTTTTATGCCATTTCAGCAGGATATACGGCAGTATGGGTGGTGGATTTGTTCTTCAGATAGGTGTTTAGACTTCATGAGACACCTAAGAGCATCATTAGTGATAGGGACAACAAATTTATGAGTTTGTTTTGGTAGGAGCTGTTCAAGTTATGTGGTACAGGGTTGATTCCTAGCACTACTTACCACCCCTATAGTAATGGACAAACTGAGATTGTCAACAAATGGGAAGGTTACCTACGCAACTAGGTTTCAGGGCAGCAAAAGGCATGGGTTAAATGGTTGCATTTGGGGCAGTGTTTCTATAAATCCACTTTTCATATGTCTATGGCATTGTATGGTTATGAAGCTCCTAGGTTCATTGATTTACTATTTGGAGATTGTAGAGTACCTAGAGGCAAAGATCTCTTATAGGAGAGTCAGGGTATCATGAGATCTTGGAGAGGTAATATCCAACATGCTCAAAATCAGAAGAATATATATACACTAATCAGCATTGTATTGAGCATGCATTTGAGGTAGGAGACGGTTTACTTGAGATTGCAGCCTGTTGACGTGTATTTTGTACACCATCATACACAGAATAAAATACCTAAAGGCATCTTATCCTCTCTTGAGAAAATAGTCTCTAACTGCTGAAGATCTGCACGAAGGATCAGTTAGGTAGACTCCAAGGTTCTTTTAGTAGGGTCTCTACGTGTGGACAAGCTTTTAGTGGTATGATGTGATTTGCTGTTTCCTCCAAGGGGCCTTACGTATTCCAAAAGTTCAAAGATTTTCTAAACTAAAGAAACTTTCAAAAATAGCAAAAGGAGTAGGGTTTGAAAGAGGTCTAATCTAATCTAACCCTATGAATGACTTAGTATGGACAAGACTTGGCAAGATTCAACCAACTTCAATTTTGCCATAAGATAACAACTCAATTGAAATTAGTGCGATCTTCTAAGGTAATAAAATGATTTTCAATGCATCAAAGATCATGGACACTACCACGAAGATACATATCCAAGACACAATAATGGTTGAAGATTAGGGGATTCAAAGTATTCTCCAGTCGACCACGCAAGGCGCTCTTACAATCAGCAAGAAGCTAGTGGTTTGGATTACGAATCCTACCAAATATCAAATCTCATACTTAGTCTTTCAACTTAACAAACTACTTTGATTGAGCACGATTCAAGTAGATCCAACAACCATGAAGATAACTCAAGAAATTTGCAACAAAACACCATAACTTCAATATTTTATTGATTTCCAAGTCATCATGTACAACAATTGCTTGAATTTCTCTCTTCAAAACTCAATCTTGCTACAAAATAAAATTGCTTCTAGCTCTAATCTCTCTTACATCAACTATTGACTATTACTCTATTCCTCTATTATACTATTGAAATGAAAAATGGGGGTATAAATAGCATCCCCAATTACAATGAAAGGTCCAGATTGAAAGTAAATCAATGGACAAGATCATGACACCTAAACCCTAATTAGGGTTTGTTACAAATGGCCTCCTTTTTACTGAACAATATTAAATACATAGCCAAATATTAAATTTGGCACAAAAACCTAGGAGGCATGAACCAATGAGAAATAAGATGTCATGTCATCTGTAACAACCTTTCATCTAGAATCTTATTCCCTTTCCAATTCTCTTTCTTAGCATATGCAATGAATTTTGTCACGATTCCTTCGATTTCTGCGATTGGAATCTCGGGAAGATTCTTCATACTCTCTTCTAAGTGGATGACCTGATCGAATGCATCTAGAAGAGCCGCGTCCCAAGTAGATTCAAGTTCCTTCGTCCTCTCAATCAGGAGCATGATGGCGAACATCTGATCATACTGTTCATCTGTAACACTTGCGTCCTTGCAAAAGATGACCTTGATTCTATCCTCTAGTTCCTGCATTTCCACATCTGTCTCGACCTCGATCCTTCTGCCAAGAATGGTACGAAGTACCTCAAATACTCTGTCCTGGATCGGATTGATCACCTCCTCAACTTGGCTACATCTAGTACTGATGTCCTCAAAGAAAACATTCTTCATATGGAGTAAGGTTGACCAATGAAACAAACTGTGAGGTTCTCCATCCAAGATCCTCTCCTGCGCTAAAATCTTCCTTGATGTGTGTCTAATAACTTTCAAGACAGGAATGATAACGTCCTTGGTATGGGCGAATGCAGCTACTGTTATCATCAAATTGTGGATCATCTCAAGAACCTGGATAGCTTGATGAATAAACTTCATCATCCTTGTTACAAACTCTACAGCCACTGTATGAGATCTATCCATCCAATTACTTGTACGTTGGACCATGTTCCTGAATCTTTCTGCTTCATTGATTGATTGAAGCGGCAATGCTTGTACTGGTGATCTAACTGGATCCTGACGTCCCAAAGGTTCATTGATGTGACTGAAATATGTCCTCCATGCACCTCTCTCTCTCTCAAGCTTTCTGTTCTTCTCCATTTCTTCTCTAAGCTTGTCTTTCAATGCCTCAAATGAATCGGTAGCATCATCTAGAGTCTGCTCTGCGGTAGGTGGTCCTAACTCAAAAGTTTGTATATCATAATCCTCTGCTAGGATCTCACCCTCATATTTGTCTGCTGCCGGTGTAGCTATCTGCAGTTTTCTGGATCCAGTCTCATCTCGAATCATCTTGGACATCTTGGTAGCCTTCTTCTTTTCTGTTACTTCGTGTGAACGTCCAACAAGGCTCTCTAAATCAATTGCATTGTCTTCGTCCTCTATTACGATCACCTTGGTTAATCTTTCCTTCAACCAATCTGGGATAATCGATCTTGTTTCTTGAACTTGAATCTCTTTATTCACTACTTCTTCTTGTCTGGGAGGCGATGTTATTTCATTGTCTTCTTTGTCTTCATCTAACTCATAGTCTTGGAGAGATCCATCTGGTGAACCATGCTGTGCCTGTCCTTCCTCCTGTCTATCGTTCTGTACCATCGACTCCATGGATTCTTCCACTTGAATTGTTCTCTTCTCAGGTCTAGAAGAAGTACCGGATGATCGATCTCTGTTAGCCTCTTGTTTCTTCTTGGAAGACTCTCTCTTTCCAGGTCTCTCTTTCCTCTTCGAACCTCTTGAATGGAGATTGCCCTCACTGGCACATCGAAGGTTACCTTCACCTGAATTTCTAGGATTAGGATTGCCTTCACTCACACTAGCTCCACCTTCGGCAGGTTTCTCTTCCAAAGTGAAAGACATAGCTATGCCTTGTTCTCTTAACTTCTGATGCTGAATGTCAACCCATCTGCGAGTACAAGACAAGACTGGTGCCATCAAAGTATCTAAATCCACGACCTCGGGCTCATTCCAATCTAACCTTACTGTTTTGCTTTCTCGATCATAGGAAGACTGGATATGTCTGCCACTGTTCTGAGCTTGGTCGGCCACTCTGTAAATCCTGCATTTCCTGATGAAATCCAAAGGCAATCTAGAATGCATTTTTCGTTTCACTTCAAGATCATCTAAGAGGTTCATCATAAAATCTTCGATCTGATACTCATGCCTAAACCTTCTACCGACCGTCTCCTCTAAATGTCCATGTGGATCAAAGCTTTCTCTCAAAACAAAAGATGAAAAAGAATACAAGGCTAACTCCTTCTCTGCGTCATCCATGGCTAAAGCATTAGGACATACCTCAACTGAATTACCCAAAATGATAGGCACTGGAACTCCATTCTGATGTCTGTGTCTGAATGCCTTCACATATGCTGCCAACTGTCTTGTTACTTCAAGTAACACAATTCTGTCTGTCGGATATCTCGGCAACATGTATGGTGGTAAAGGACATCCATGCACTCTAATATAAGTGAACTTGGGAAACTGAATGAACCAAGCACCGTACCTCTTTATGAATTCCTGGGCATCCTGAGATAACCTGTTGTGAATTCCACCTTGCAACGTCCTGGTGATGTTCATCGTGAAAGTATCATTAACCAACTTATAGTTGCTCCCTGGCGGATGATGCAAGTAGGCATAGGAATCACAAGCTCTGACTTCGCCGGGTCCTCTTCCAATCACTCCTCTGTGAGGTAGTCCTGCGTATTCAACACTCCTGATCAAGGCATAGATGACATATGAACTCATGTGGAAGGACTTAGTAGCCTTGAGTCTCCTCAACTGTACGTCTAAGCAATGGCTAATCATCCTAGCCCAATGTATTGTACCTTTCCCTTGAACAATCACCTGGATGAAGTAAAACATCCACTTCTCGAAATAGAAGGCATGAGGGGTTCCTGTAACTCGGTTGAGCATGGTAATTAAATCTCTGTACTCCTCCTGGAAATCAATCCTGTGCCGCGTGTTCGGGACCTTGCTCAGACGGGGACGGCTTTTGAGTAGCCAGTTCTTATTGATAATGCTTAGACAAGCATCTGGATCATCTTCGTACATTGATCTGGCTCCTTCTATGCTCTTGTATATCATGTCCCTGTGCTCTGGAAGATGGAAAGCTTCACTTATAGCTTCCTCTGAAAGGTATGCCAAAGTGTTTCCCTCATTGGACACGATCGTTCTGGACTGTGGATCATAGTGACGGGCACACTCGATCATCAATTCATGGCACTGAATAGCTGGAGGAAAGCCTGCCGCCTTAATGATACCACTCTCGATTATTCTCCGGGCGACAGGTGATGGCTTACCAATGTAAGGGACCTCTCGAAACTTCTTCGTGCTGAAGTTCCCCAAGTTTTTATCTCCAATGTGGCTCCACTTCGACACGATCTTAGTCTCCACTTCTTCAGTCTTCTGATCTTCTTTCATGAGAGCTGAGCGACTGGTGGATGCTCCCGCCTTCGGGGTCGCCATACCTACACAACATTTCATTATGAGAATAGATTTTGCAATGAATAACATAGATTAGAGGAGAAATTTTAGGAAACTTCATGATAAGTCTTTGAGTTATCATTTCCTAAAATAAAACGATTGAGCTAGGAATTCAAAATTCAAAATATTAAAATATGACGATCAACAAATAAAACAATAAAAATCAAATCGCCATACCTCAATAGAGAGCTAACTCTAGAATGCAAAAGAAAAGGATCGCCTAGGCAAAATTGAGGTATAAATAATCTTCAACGTTATCTCCTCAAAGAAAATCAATTTCGCCACCTTTGTCTTTGACGTGATCTTTCAAGTTCACCTTTGTCGTGGTCTTCAACTCTTAGCAAATTCGCTCAAATGAAGGTCTTTAAATATCGCACCACCTTTGACTGCCTACGCCACTTTGGATGGAATTCGCACCTCTTCAAACACACTTCGCACTATCTTCGTTTTCCTCAATTCGCATGTAGAAGGATAAAAATAATGATGTGAAAATAATAGTTTTCACCCCCCTATATATAGCGCTTGCACCTCTCCATTTACTAAGGCCGACTTGGTAAAATATAACAATTTCAAACGATTTTTAAATGATTTTTTAATTAAATAACAAGGCCGACCTCCATATCAAAGCGCTCCATTCGATTTTAATAATTAATTAATAATTAATTAAATGCCTTTCGTTTTTTAATTTGTAAATTTCGATTTTTAATAAAGGCAAAATAATTAATAAATGCTTAACGCCATATTAAATGCTAATTAAATAGGATTTTCAAAACTCATCGATCTTAGCATTTAAAATAAATTTAAAAAGGTTTATTTGGCGCCAAAAATTTGAAAATGAAGAGGACGTACCTCATCGCTCTGGTCCCTTGGAGAGGGACAGGAGCGATCCAAGATTTTGTCATAATTCTTGCAATTTTAACGTTCATCTCCTTCCTTTCTACGTTCAATATCGATCATTTTGTTGGGTCCTTCGAATTAGATCGTCATGTATGTGCGCATGAGTGTCTTTAGATGTATCATCGCCCTTGTCCCTTGGAGAGGGACAGGAGCGATCCTAAGGTTTTCGCTTGATCTTGCATCTTTAATCTTCGAACTTCCATCGCAAGGTGAATAACATCATTACTTATTCCTTCTACGCTCGTTCCACTTACTTTCATGAGGTGTTTGGATGTTTAGAGGATCATCGCCCTCGTCCCTTGGAGAGGGACAGGAGCGATCCATGTCTTTCTCCTTAATCTTAGCAACTTTTAACTCCAATCTTCGTTGTGATGTCTTCCAAACGCCGTCCTTTACCATGCCCATCCTCGCCTTAACTTAATTTCGAAGGAGTATGAGTGTTTTTGATGGGATCGCCTTGGTCCTTGTCCAAAGGACAGGAGTGATATGGACTCCTTAGCTTGATTGATAACGTTTGGACGTTCAAAACTCTTGCATGTCATCCTCAAAAGATGTCTTGAACCATTTACAACCTTGTGAAGCTTTGACTCAACGTAATTCTTGCATGAATTGATCAATATACTCAACATCGCTTTGGTCCCTTCCTGAGGGACAGGAGCGAAATTCATCATTGGGAGCTTGTTCTTGTTTATTTCAACTTACAATTATCTTCAACGCGTGTAATGACGTCCTTTCGATCCTTGTGGTAGCTTGATATTTGCTTGTCTCTTGAAATCTATGCCTTAATGGAACTATCGCTCTGGTCCCTTCCCATGGGACAGGAGCGATCTGGGGTCTTAGAGCGCAAATCCTTCCAACGTGACGACCTTGATGCTTGTGTTTGATTAAAAATGTCTTAAGACGTTCCTGCCACCTTGTTCCTTGTCTTGGATCGGTCTTAAACTTGAGGGAAAGGCAACACACTCACTGTATCGCCCTGGTCCCTTGGAGAGGGACAGGAGCGAACTTGCT
>NW_026730514.1:0-11000 GCF_030272615.1 Cryptomeria japonica
GTTGAGATTCTCAAAAAGATTCTTCAACAATACTTCACATAGATCAATTTTCATACCCTTTTTCACAATTTTGTAGGCCAAATCCACAGCTGCACATGGTACACTGTTCTCTCTCGCCGACTGAAAGAAACAATAATCAATGACTCTAATTGCAAACTTTAGTTCTCCATCTGTTACATTATTCAACTTAAGACCTCTGCAATCAGACTCAACTTTGGTTAAGGTTATTAGTTCCTTCTGTGAAATCATCTTCTGTGCTCGGGCATGGTCGTATATAGGGTATCCAGTGATTATGTGAATAATCTCCTTGGTGATCTTGAACGGTTGGTCTTCTAACCACATAAAGTCATCATGCACTCTGTTCAAAACAAATTTGACCCATTGGGGTTTGAAAACTCGAGGATAGGTTAGGGCTTTAGTCAATCCCTTAACCTTGATATGCTCATACTTACTATCCAAGATTCCATCGATGTAAAGTTCATCATACATGTCCTTAATTTCGGTATGACCTAGCTCTTCTACATGACACTTAGTATAAAATCTAACATCTTCAACCAATAGAACCCTATTTGGAATAAGAGAAAATGCAGTTTTCTCATTGGGTTCAGATGCCACTTTGGGAGGTAAGGTATACTTCAGTGAGGGCTTCTCAATAGTCTCAACTACAACTGGTTTCTACAACTTGGGAGCCATTTCAAACTTTGGATTTCTACTAATGAAATAGCTTAGGATTTCAACTAACCAAAAAATGCTTTCGACTTAGTAAATAGAATGCAAATATTCACAACTAATATTGATCGGTTAACTTGCTTGAAAATGTGTTTTAAGATTGTGTGAAAATACCTTGAATTCGCTCTGAAATGTTTGATCGCCTTTGATTCGCTTAGCTTTGCTCTTTTGAAAAATGGTAAGTGTAAAATGACCGCACAAAGAACTTTAAATACACCCTTTACCTTATCGGGCTTCATGCAGCTAGGTAAGATAAGCATTAAATGCACTTGTTTACACTTTACCGACTAACTTCTTTATATGCTTTTACCGACTAGACAGGTTTACTGTATTTACCAACTTCAATGGTGAATCGTAAGATTAGATACAATTTCAAAAATGTTAATACATCTTAGCTATGTAGATCTTGGAGTTATTTACACAATTAAAATAGGAACTGTTAAGATCTAACCTTGTGAAGACGCAGTCCCTTCATACCTTTATTGATTAATTGGAAGTAGATGCACCTAACTCAGTAGGTAAGGTGCTTTCTTCATTATTTGATCCATTTTCCTTCTTTTTCTAGATTTTCTATAATTTGATTCTTGTCTCTTTAGTATCTCCTCTAGGTTGATCTCTGCGGTCTTTAGCCAAGTGTCCAACTTTATGACAATGAAAGCATCTCATTCCAGGATTTCTCCATGATCTCTAATTGTTCATTCCAAATCTTATCATATAGTTTACACTTATATTTCCATACCTTCCACAACATTCACACCATATTCTTGTATTGTAATCCCATGGTACTGCAGTATATTGCTGATTGAGATCTGTGTGAGTCTGGTAGCTTCTATCATTTGCTCGGTGTGGAGACCACATGTAGTTTTTCTTCTTAAACCAACACTTCTCACTATTGTGTCCATATCTATTACAATTTTTGCAAAATCCCTTGAATTTTGCCTTCTGATAATTGCTGACAGACTTTACCCTACATTGTTTAGATGCGTGACCATACTTATTGCAATTGTAACAATAACTATCAAACCTAGTGACATTCGATAGCTTACTTTTTCTGATTCAGCACATGTTGGCAGTGTATCCTTGCTATCCATAGTAGTTTCATATAGGCTTGTTATATTTCAACTTATCTTTGTTTCCAGCCTTCCTTGATGATTCTCCTATGTCGGTGGTGTTGATTCCTTTGTCGGTAGAGTTGTTTCTTTTGTAACCGAGTCCAGCAGATTTGTTGGGTGATCTTGTGTTTAGTTGCTCATCCAACATTCTTGACGCTTAATAACTTTTCTTCAGTGTTTATTTTGACTTCTTTTCTGCTTCAAGTTCATCAGTCAATCTTGATAATTCAAGTTTCAATGCTTGGTTCTCATTTTCTTTCAGAGTTGCTTCATGATGTGCATGACCCAATTGATCAAATAGATTATGTTGAATTCCAGTCATCCTTGTGATTTCATCATTCTTTTCAGATACCAATGCTTCTAGTTGTTGTTTTTTGCTTTCTATACCTTTTATGTTATCTTCAGCTGTTCTCAATGCATCAAGATTTTCAGTCATCTGTGTGCTGAAATACTCATGTTCCCTTCTCATTCCTTTAAGCTGATCATTCAGTGTTTTATTCTTTTCTTTCAATTCTATAATCATTTCTTCAGACTCTTCTAATATGCTATTCTCAGATGATGTCTCAATTTGTTCCACCAACTCTTGTGAGTACTGTAAATCATCAGACAATCTTCTTCTTACTTTCAATGATTTTTGCATTTGTCTCTGCATGTCTGCAATCACTTGATTAGCATGATCCAATTCTTCTTGGAGATTCATAATTCCGCATGATTGTTTATAGCCTTCCATTGATGGGATCTTTCTCTTTAGGTTGTAAAACCATTTTCCAAGAGTATCGCTCTCATACCAATTGTTAGGTCCAACAATGAAAGCTAATGTACTGAGAGGGGAGGGGTGAATCAGTACTTCAAAACTTTTCTTTAAAAACAATCTTACTGATAAACATAAACTGAATATAGTTGATCTCATAATATATAAATCCAAAACATAATCATAGAAATTACATCCATGCACATTTCACACCATAACACATAGATTTTGGTTACACAGAAACTCTTGGTTAGAGAGAAAAACTGCGGTGGGGATGTCACCCACAACTTCACTACTGCAATAATAAAGGTTGCTCGGTTAGAGCTACATGTTTAGCTATTTCTGATAGCTTACCCTGTTAGGAGTATCAAGATCTTTAGATCTACCTTGCTAAAGGATTTTTAAAAACACTTTTACAAAATGTTGTACCTGATTAGAGGCTTTACAATTTATAGACCTTGTTTGAGTCTTTTACCCTGTTAAAGGTTTCTAACACAACTCAAAATAATTCAATCAAAATCATTTACAAAATATCTGCAACTTTACATCTGAAATGTTATAGCAGACTCTATGTGCTCAATATGAAATTACCATGCTCATAGCATACCTCGGTAATTAATAGATCAACTCGGTGACCTCTTCTGTATTCTCTGTCCCTTAAACTATTTTCTGAAAATCTTCTTGATGACCTTTGAATACCTTTGTTCAATCATCACATCTTATCCTATCATAAGATTTTATCTTCAACTCACCATCTTTTTCTCTTCATTCTTTTAGATACTCAAATCACTCTTTATATAGATCTCTTAAAGCGGTGATCTTGTTCATGCATCGATTATACAAACATGTTTTATCGAATGAATAAACATAGAAATTATTTCATTGGATAAACTTCCTCAAAATCATACAAAATCTTTAAGTGCAATTCCCTATGAAATAACGGTTCCCTGTTCTCAAAACTTGTAACACGTTTCCATATATGTGTCCAGGTTCATTGAATGTTGTTAGGGTAAATAAATATTCATTTTGGATATTATTACACTTTACTTAATTTAACTTAGGATAATCCATCTCTTTGTAGTTTGGATTTGAGACACTTAGGGAAGTGTGCACATAGGGATAGAGCTTGTAGGAGAAATTCCATCTTTTGTGGTCTTATTTTGCTGTTACACTCCACATTTAGTGGGTCATCCACCTCTTGTGGAATATTATATTATTTCTCCTACCTACCCCTAGTATTTCTTACCTACCCTTGTTTCTCATTGAGCCACATGTCATATTTGTGTGCTCATACATCCATATGGCCTTGCCTATATAAGCAGGCCTATATTCATTGTATTGGTTAATCCAGTTGATCATTTGCATATTGATGAGAATACAGTTTGTTCTTGTCATTCTATTGTATCTTTTTATGCTTTTCATTGTGCCCTTGATCTTGGCAAAATCCTACATGGTATCAGAGCTATTGGGGCTTCATTGATTGGTTTTTGGAGACATCGTGGAAGGCTTCTATTTTCGGATTTGGGGATCTTCATTTTTTGGGGGCGTCATACAGCAATTTGGACATCACCATTGAATCCGAGAGGCCGTTTCCATAAATTTCGACTATAAAGTCGACCTATTTTGGTGAGAAATTTTTTTTCCCCATTTTGCCTATTATTGTACGGATTTCGAAATTTTTTTTTCAAAAAAAATTATTTTTCGAAACAAAAAAAACCAAAAAAAAAAATTTTAAAAAAAAAGTGATAAATAAAACATCAAAAAAAAAATATCAAAATTTTTTTTTTTTTTAGATTGTGTTTTGGGGGTCCGCAGACCCCCCCGTATTCTGTTGTACCCTGCGTTGTAGGGCCATACCTTTTCTACAGGTGCTGTCAGTGCCACCGCGTACTCCCACTAGCCGCTCCGCATGCCGAGAAACTCCCACCGTCGGCTGCCCAGACCACCCTCCGGCGACCTCAGCTCCCTCCCGCTGGCCTGGACTCAGCACCGCCGCTAGCCAGAACCTCAATCACCACCGGGCGCCACGTGGAGCCCAGTCAGTTGACGGGAGCCCACCATGTGGCACATGCATAGACAATCTGTATGCTACACCCTGTCAGATCCAGACACACTGTCACTATGCCACGTCATCTGTACAACAGACCAGTCAACTTGCACAGTCAGCAGTCTGTACGATATGGACGCCTAGTCATCAAGGAGGTGAAGTTTTCACGATGGTCATATGGCCATCAAATTTAACACAATAAACTTCTAATGTCAGTGCCACATCAGCAAACTTTTGAAATTTTTTGACCCCTCTCCATTTAGCTTTTTAGTTTTGCAATCCAACTTTGAAAGGCCATGTCTTGCTCATTTTTGCTCCTTTTTTGGTGCAATTTTTTTTAAAATGGGCTAAAATTTCATGATCTTCACAGTGGTGTGGTTATTTTCTGATTTTGGTGCATAGGTTTTTTGAAATTTTTGGATTCTCTCATCTGTACCTATCCAATCCTCAATTTTGCAACTTCAAAGGCCTTGTTTGAGCTCATACGACCTCCTTTTCAGGTGCCATTTTTTTTTAAAGTGCATGTTTTTTTGTCTACTTTCATAATCTATGATCAGATTTCAGAGATTTTGAGTGAAAATTGTACTTTCAGATATTGGTCTTATTTGGCCTATTAGGTACTTGTAAATTGCTTGGATCTTAGTTAGCTCTCTTGCATTATCAGTTTGAGTCTCTTTTGGCCTTATTGAGGCAATTGTAAAATTGTAATCAGAAGTCCACTTTGCCATTTTTTGCAAGTGGCCCATTGTATACGCACTAATTATAAAGTGTCAAATCATCACTTTTGGGGGGGTTCTTTGATTGAGTGAATTTGGGGGGGTGTCTTGTGTGATTGTGCCTCTCTTTGTGCTCTTTCCATTTTTGTTGCAATGAGTCCTAATAAATTTCCACCTTTAACTCCACATAATTATGCATCATGAAAAATTAAAGTATGGAGTAAATTAATGGAAAAGGGTCTCACACATTACATAGATGGAACAATAACAGCACCACCTGATCCTAAGGCTGATCCAAATGCTCAGTTAGAATGGCTCACAAAGAATTGCATGGCTCTTGGAACCTTGCACAAGTATGTATCAGATGACCTCATTTTTCACATTGAGAAGTGTAAAACAATCAAAAAGGCTTGGGATATGTTTCAAAAATTGTATGGTCAAGTTGATGAAATCAAAGGTTATCAGATTGACAATGAGCTCACCAACTTGGATCCCAAGAGTTTTGATACAATCCAAGATTATGTCACCAAAGCAAATGAGCTAAGAGCAAAGCTTAAGGATTGTGGAATTGACAAAAAGGATGCTCAGTTGATATTCAACTTGTTGGACAAGCTTGCACTAGAATATGCAGCATTTGTGTCTAGCTTCCAAACTTATCATTTGACAGTGGGGAGTTCGTATGTTATGCCTTCATTTGATGCTTCACAGAAATGTTAATATTGGAACAATCTAAGTTGTTGAACATGGGGTTTCTCAAGTCTTCAAAGTCCAAGGCTTTGGTGGCTAATCAAGGGAATCAAGGAAGTCAAGGCAAAGATTCCAACAAGAAGAAAAGGTACTCTAAGTCTAAGCCACACCAGAAAAAGGACAATCATCCTCTCCATCACAAGGTGATTTTACATCCTCTTCCAAGAAGGGGACACCACCTAAGAAGAATAAACCAACTTCTGCATATTGCAAGAAGTATGGTCATGATGAGCATCGATGCCATGCAAAGCAAGTTGATGAGTTAACTAATCTACTTAAGAAAAACCACATCAACTTGCCATCCACCTACACAAAGAAGGATTCATCTCCTTCCTCTTCCTCACAGTCTAAGGGAAAAGGGTAAGCATTTGTGGCTACAACAAGTTCTTCACAACAATGGATACTTGACTCGGGTGCCTCATATCACATGGGTTCTACAAAGGAGCAGTTTTCTTCATTAGAGCCATCTAAGGTACCTCACATTTACATAGGTGATGATACACAAGTAGAGGTTGAAGGGAAAGGTTCAGTTGACATGGATGATGGAACATTTGAGAATGTTCTCTATGTTCCTAACTTGTCTACCAACCTTCTCTCCATCTACCAAATCACTCACTATGGGAATGGGAAAAAGGTTGAGTTTACACCAGATTCAATTGTGGTAAAAGAACTTGATGATGATGCCTTGGTAGCAGTGGGACAAGTCAATGACAACTCAAGGCTTTATTCATTCTCCCACTTTTTTCCAAGTTCACCTTCTAGGGCCTTGCTTACTCATTCAAATTCAGAAAGTAAGCTATGGCATGAGCGGTTTTGTCACCTCAACTACCGCTATCTTCAGCAGCTCAGCGCTAAAGACATGGTCACAGGTCTACCTTGAATTAGTTTTTCAGAAGGTGTATGTTCAGGTTGTTCCATGGGCAAGCATCCTGAAGAGAAGTTTGATAAGGGGAAAGCTTGGAGAGCTTTGGAAGTTCTTCAACTTGTTCACAATGATGTAACAAGTCCATTTCCAGCACCTTCATTTAGTAAGGCCCGCTATGTTCTCACCTTCATTGATGACTACTCCCGCTTCACTTGGGTCTACTTTCTTATTCATAAGAGTGAAGTATTTGACAGATTTCAAGACTTCAAGACTCGTGTGGAGAAGCAATCAGGGAAAGTGGTCAAGATACTTCACACAGATAATGGAAGGGAATATGTGAACAAAAGACTTGAGGATTTTTGTACATTTGAGGGGATTGATCTTCAGCATTCTGTAGCATACACTCCACAGCAGAACGGGGTCGCAGAATGCAAGAATAGAACTCTCAAAGAAATGGCTAGTTGTATGATTTATGCACGTTCTCTTGATCCCGCTTTTTGGGCAAAGGCTATCAGTTGTGCCACACACATCCAAAATCGGGTCCCTCACAAAGCTCTGTAAGGTATTACTCCTTTTGAGGCTTGGGCTTGTAGGAAACTGATTGTGAGACATTTCAAAGTCTTTGGGTGTCCAACATGGGCTCACATATCTCCACAGAAAGGCAAGGCATTGGAACCATAGAGTTGACCTTGCATATTTGTTGGATATCCTGAGGGTGTTAAGGCATACAAATTGATGGATCCAGAGACACATGAGGTGTTCATTGAGAGGAGTGTTCACTTTGAGGAAAGCTCTCCTAGCTTAGCCTCTCTCCCTCCTCCACCTTCCTCCATTGTGGATAGTGATGTTAGTGATTCAGATGATGAGACTCCTTCAACTCTGACTCACAAGGTTACACCTCCGTAGGGTCCACATGCAGTTGAGGAGCCTCATTCTCCACCTCCACCTAGACCTCATTGGGCTTGACAGACACTTGAGTTTGTGGGTTCTCTTGTTGAGGATCCTTCAAATACACAAAGAACTCGATCACAACATCAGGATCTTCCACATGCATTCATTGCTACCACTTCCGATCCACAGACATTTAGGGAAGCATTAGGAGTTCCTGAGTAGGACCAAGTTATGGAGGAAGAGTATAGTTCCTTGATGAGGAACAACACATTGGATTTAGTCCATCTCCCTAAGGGGAGAAAGATGGTTCGATGTAAGTGGATCTATTAGACCAAGTTTGCAGCGGATGGTAGTGTGGATAAGTATAAGGCTCAGCTTGTTGCAAAAGGTTTCTCTCAGGTTGTAGGTGTTGACATTCACCAACACCAGCGGACCAAACACATCGAGATTCATATGCACTATATCCGAGAGCTCATTCAGGAGCAAGTCATTGATTTGCAGTATTGTCCTACAGTAGAGCAGGTTGCTGACATATTCACCAAACCTTTCACCGAGAGTAAGTTCCAGCAGTTGTGAGCTCTCTTGGGTGTGTGGGATGTGTCATTAGGGGGGGTCAGCTAACTTCTCCTTCCTCTCTTATGGGGGGGACTTTTTCCTCTTTGAGGTTTTGTCCTTCTTCTTTGAGAGTATTTTGTACATTCATCTCTCTTTTGGGGGGGAGTTTTTTCCCACTAGGTTTTCTCCCTTTCTCCATTTGTGAGAGATTGCATTGCATAGATTTGCTTGCATTTGCATATTGTACATGGGTACCTATCATGGCCTAGTAGTCGGGACCCATCTTGCATTGTTGACTTGAGTCTTCATTCCCCTAAGTTGCACTTAAGGGGGGGTGTTGGTGTAAATAAATATTCATTTTGGATATTATTACACTTTACTTAAGTTAACTTAGGATAATGCATCTCTTCGTAGTTTGGATTTGAGACACTTAGGGAAGTGTGCACATAGGGATAGAGCTTGTAGGATAAATTCCACCTTTTGTGGTCTTATTTTGTTGTTACACTCCACATTCGGTGGGTCATCCACCTCTTGTGGAATATTATATTATTTCTCCTACCTACCCTTAGTATTTCTTACCTACCCTTGTTTCTCATTGAGTCACATGTCATATTTGTGTGCTCATACATCCTTATGGCCTTGCTTATATAAGCAGGCCTATATTCATTGTATTGGTTAATCCAGTTGATCATTTGCATATTGATGAGAATACAGTTTATTCTTGTCATTCTATTGTCTCTTTTTATGCTTTTCATTGTGCCCTTGATCTTGGCAAAATCCTACAAATCTGGTAACACGTTTCCACATATGTGTTTAGGTTCATTGAATCTGGTAACACATTTCCACTCGGTTCAGATTAACTTGGTGTACCTTCTTTGCTACTTGGTGGACATAGGAAATTTACTTGGTAGACAACTCAGTATATATCATCTCGATGACTAGCCTTTCTTCTATAACTGACACCCTTAGTGCTTACTGACTAAATCTTTCTGTAGTATTAACCGACTAGGGTATATAGGATGACTTTGAACATAAAACTAATGACAACTTAGTAAATAGTAACAATATCTTTTAGGTGGTTGACCTAATTGGTTTACACCTTAGGGTTTGTATAAATTGATGTAAGATCTCATTATAGATCATGGTGGTGAAATATGTTTGTGCTTGTGGAATGAAATATCATATACAAAGGAGATCTAGTTGATCATAGGTGATCGAATTGGGTTTAAGTAAGAAGTCAAAGGCCTTCGGTATTGAGCTTAACCGGGACTATAATCAGGCATGGTAGATGCTATCTCTGGCAGTTCATTCTTCTGGATTATTGTCCAATTATCTTGAGGTGGTTATAACTTCTCTGTAGTCAGTGAGGCTCTTTTGTAATGAGCAGTATGCTTTAGGCAGTGTGCCTTCCTGCATGTGTAGGCCCTTTATTATATCACATACTTTCTATAGAAGTATCATCTGACTGTGGGTAGGCTTCCCACCATGGTTTTTCCCTTTGTTGGATTTTCCATGTACAAATCATGGTGTTATGTGGTATGGTTGCATTTTGTTAATTCTCTGTTTCATTCTTAAATTTTATTGCTTACCGGTATCTATTTTTTCTATTCCAGTATTCAATGTTTATGTGCTCTGGTTAAAGGTTATAATGTGTTTTGATTAATATAATCTATTGACAATTGATTCACCCCCCCCCCCCTCTTAGTTTTCCACCGATTATCCTAACAATTGGTATTAGAGATTTGGTCCCCTTTTGCAAAAGCTTAATAGCTTGAGGTAGATCCTATGGCAACTAATACTTCAAATCCACCGGCAACTATTTTTAGAAGAGAAATCCCTAAACTTGATGAAACAAATTATGAGATATGGAAAATCTGAATGGAGACTCATCTTAGATGTCTTGGCAAGGATATTTGGGAGATCATTGAGAAAGGATATACACCTTATGATCCGACATCTAGCAATCCTTCTCCTATAGACTTGGACAAGAATATTGAAAATGATTGCAGAGCTAGAGAAGCTCTCTTGTGTGCATTTACTAATTAGAAAATCATGGGATTGACTAATAAATCATCTGCAAAGGTTATGTGAGATAAATTGCAAACTATGAATGAAGGTGATCCTACTGTCAAAATTGCTAAACTTGATGGTTACCGGATAAGGTATGAGAACTTGAAGATGGAAGATAATGAAATAATTGCTATATTTTTGGAAAGAGTAAATGAGATTGTTATGGGAATTCAATGTTGTGGAGGATCTCTAAGTGAAGATGAAATAGTTTCCAAAGTCTTGAGAGCCTTTCCACCAGCTTATAAGATGAAGGCTACTGCAATTAATGAATTGAGAACAATGGAAAACACTTTAGTTAACAGAGACATTTTGATTGGGAAATTATCTGCTTTTGAGCTTGAAGAATTTGGACCCTCTAAAGCTGCAAAGTCTGAACCTGCTTTTAATGCATCATCATCTACTGGCAAAAGTGATTGGAAAGCTTTATATGCAAAAGAATTGGAAGATATGAGGAAAGAGGATGAAGAATTTGAGCAACTTGATGTATTATTTGCTAGAAGAGTACCTAAAGGACCGA
>NW_026730515.1:0-11000 GCF_030272615.1 Cryptomeria japonica
ACTGTATTTAAGTCTTCCACTTAAATGTCCTTTCATGAATTTTAGACACCGAGGCTCGCCCTTCAAATTATGCTCCAACAAGTTTATCTTTGCAGTAATTATTCACGCCTATTTACATTCTACTTGCATTCTTTCATCTGCATTCTCCAATTTCGTCTATATTATTTCACATTGGGCTACAATTTACAGCAACTTCTGAACTACAACATTTTTTCGTTGTGATTGAGTCTTGCCAAATAACAAATAGAGATGGTTAGAAATTACTCAATTATAACTTTTTTATATTGTAAGCAGTTCTTGGAAAATTATGAAATAGTGAATTACTAATTTAGTGTAGAAATTTGGGATTTTGGGAAAAAAATAAATTAAAAACATGGTTACCCACATCTCTATTTGCTACCATCTCTTTACAACTTATTGGTTCTAAAAAGACCTCAGCCCCTTCCCTGGCTTGTTCATCTTCATTACGAGACCAATAGATTTTGTAGTCCATATTTACATTTGCTTAAGCAATCAACATCTAAACTATGTGTTTTGGCAAACAAAAGTATCTTCTCTTGTTCTTTAATTTTGTTAATCTATATCTTAGATTGGTTACTCTTTTCAAACATTTGTTAGTCTATATGGTGCTTTCCATCCATTATGTAATTCTTTCAGTTTTTTTAAAATCTCCCCACTCTGATGTTCCCTGAGACATTAATTTAATTATCATCTGTCCATAATGATAGCTCTGTTGTATGTATTGTGAAACGTCCTTTGCTAAACTAGTGTTGTTCCTTTATTATGGTTTTTCTCATAACCTATCCATCAAATGGCATGACATTGACACTCTAAACTGCATATATGCTTACTTTTTTAAATAAATCTTTCTACATATACATCTATCTCTTTGCCTATCCACACACACACACACACACACATATATATATGTGCATATACATATACATATACATATATACGTTACCATATTTATCTATCTACATATGCACATATGTGAAGATATACTATTCTAAGCTACATATATGTGGCCATTTGCCTATATATATGTAGGTATGTGTGCATGTGTTCATGTGCATATACATATATATGGTCCTCTATCTATGTATTTACATATGCACACATGCAACTATATACTATTTTGAACTACATATATATCTAAATACATAAATAAGCATATCCATATATCCTTGCATTTATCTAAACAACCACATTTTTATGTGCCCTTGCATGGATGCACTGTACCATTTCTATGTGCCCTTTTATACCATTTATATACATATAAGTATGCAACAACAACCGTATACACACTTCCACAGCTGCACTTTGTCGAAGTGTGCCCCCTTCCCATTAGGCCATCCATACAATTGAATTCCCCCCATCTTCAATCGGGAGAGGAGGGTGGAGAACCATTGGAAGGGAATTGGGGTTCTACCAATTGAAGACTCTTCATTGCATTTCGAATTCTTGCATAAAAAATAAGCTTCCACCCAAACATGCCACACATTCAATAACTCCCCCTCCTATTTTCCCCCCCTTTATTGCTTCTCGCTCTAACTCACCACCATTCTTGTATTTCTATTAGATCTTTGAAGAGTCTGCTACACAAATATCTGATTTGAAAAAAGAAAGAAAGAGAGAACAAAATAGGCTTTACTATGTTAAACATAGAGAAGAAATTTCTATAAAGCGGCGGTACAAACACGTTAATCAAAACATGGATTCCAATACTTTGCAGCCATTGTTAGATCTGGTTGCAACCCACTCTATAGGTATTCCCATACCTCAGATATTATCAAGCTCATTTGCAACCCACCCTTCAGATTTGCTCCAGCCACGTTCAACAGTGCTCGCCCAGTCAATCACACAATATGAACAACCCTGCAACCAACCTTTGCCAATTGATCAATAGACAAATACAACTTTTATTGCTACTGCAACACCAATCTCAAACCATTTTAGATCTTCTGAGTTTACACATGTGTTGGATTTTTTCTGAACAAGAATAGATAACTTGTTGCATCTACACATATGTACAATCTGCAAAGAAAAGTATATTGGTATGCATGTCAAACTAACTCAACCTGAGGTCATTTGCTCAAGATGCTATAACAAAAAGGGTGTTCACTGATTTTCTATTGCAAACAATATGGATCCTAGCGAACAACCCATCATTTTAAAATGACTTTCACAGGTTGAAGAAATGCTTGTAGCAAGGATAGCTCATGTTTTGCAAGTTAGACATGCCAGGGGTGGTCAATACAAATATATAGGACACACCATTAATTTCCCACAAGACATTTCAGAAATAGCAACTACTTTGCCACGCAAATTCCAACATTTGGAGATTGTGATTATTCGAAGGACAAATCTCGAAGGGAAAAAATATGATTGTTATGTAAACAGGTTCAATGTTATGGACGCATTGAGTTACAAAATTCAACATGACCGTTACTACAGTGATGTTATCATTGACATTGCAGCTACTGAATTATTGCCGCTAACAACTACTGATATATCTGATTTTTTGCATACCCTCCCAAATTGCATTGATCCTCAGCCTCCTTCACCAGTACAACACCCACTCTATAATGTTGATGAAGTTGAATTGCAGCCCACATCATCATTCATTCCAAAGTTGCCGTGTTCAACCGCTGAACTAGATGCCATTAAAAAGATGTTGTACCTAGATAAGGATGATCAAAATGTTATAGCTTGGCCTAAAATAAGTTGCTCACCGATTAATGAATACAAAACTGAAGGCTTGTTCACTATGGCTTTCCCAACATTATTCCCAAATGGATCTGAACTACCCCTACAACCAAGGACAAAACATATTCATTTGCATGAATATGCTTTGCACATGATAAGATATCATGACCAAAGGTTTGGACAGCATGTTAGGTTCAAATATTATTTTTATAATCTAATAATGAGACACCGTTCCCAACAATCAGCTTCAATTTTCCTACGCACCAACTTAGAAGACTCCTTCTCAACTACGTTGCAAGCTTTACATGAATAGCTGCAGTCTACACCTTCTGATCAATTGCCAAACCAATTACTGCATTTTGCAACTTCATTGTGAGGCACTAGAGCTTATTGGAATAGATCACATAGGGATCTCACTATAATGGTACACCAATTGGGAGCACCTACATTGTTCTTCACATTGAGTGTGGCTGATACAAAATGGCTAGAACTACATAAATTATTTCCAGCCAACCACTCTTCAAAACATCAATCCACAAAGAAAACATCTATAGAAAACATTGTCCACAATCCACATGTTACAGCATTGTTCTTGCATTTTAGATTCACAATATTCTGTGAGGAGATCATTGACAAAGTTTTCAAATCAAAAGACCATTGGTACAGGTATGAATGACAACATCGTGGCTCTGCACATATACATGGCTTTTTGTGGTTGCCGAATGCACCTAATATGGACGATTTAGACTGGTCTAACAATGATGATGTGTAATCAGCTAAGTCTTTTTTTGATAGATATGTTACAACATGGAATCCTCACAGCCAACTTGCCCGAGAGAATAGACTGCACACTACTTCACGATTTGATCCATGCATGTCTAATACAAACCAAATTCTATCTGCTGACCCATTCTCTGATTATGAAGAACTCATCAATGTTGTTCAACAGCATACAAAATGCTCTGCTCATACTTGCTTAAAAAAAAAAGGACCAGCCCTCCATTGTTGATACAAAGCACCTTGGTTTGAGCAAGATTTTTCAACGTTGATTATTGATGTTAATTGCAAGCCATGTTATCAACCAGCTAGAAATGACAGTCGTTTAAATATTCACAACTAACTTATGCTGGCAATATGGCGTGCAAATGTTGATTGCCAGCCTGTTTGTTCCAAAATGGTTGTTCTGCAATATATCTCCAAATATGCTTCAAAAATAGAACAAAAATCAGAAGGCTATGTTCACATGCTCAAGAAAATAGTCGCTACAACTAATACTCAAGATACCATCTTGCTAGCATACCAAAAATTTATGATGGGGATAGTTGTTGATCGAGACATCAGCACACAAGAAACTTGCCATATGTTACAAAAGCTACCATTGATCAGTTGTTCCCATCATTTTTTCTCCCTTAATATGAGCAGGAAGGTCCTCCACCGTATTACTAATCATAATGACAATGCTAAGCTCTGCAAATCTTATATTTCTTCTTATATGGAAAGGCCTATTGAATTGGAAAAAGTCTCACTAATACAATCAGCACAACAATTTTCATGCAATGACCAACATAAGAAGCATAAATGGCAAAAACTGCAAAAACAAGCAATTGTCAATGTTTACCCACAATTTAAAAGCTCTCCAAATGAGGATGATGACAACTTTGAAGCCTATTGTTGGAGTGAGTTTCTCTTGTACAAACCCTTTCATCATATTCCTATAGATATAGGTGCATCAACAGACCAAATCATTGCAAATTGGAAGCTATTGTACATGGATGGTTACTCACGTTGGCATATTTATGGAATAGAACAAGAATGCACAACAGAGAATGATGAAGACTGTGACACTAATTATTTTTTACATTCACACAATGAAGACTAGTATGAATGGGAGTACCTTTCACAAATGGGCGCTTCTAACAACATCACCATCAATGATCTCCAAATTTTAGGCAAACGAGATTATGATATTAACTTTGATTGGGCCGAACCTCATCCCACTAATCCACTTCATCTTACTATTGTTCACTTCATTTCCACAAATAAAATAAATTGCCAACCTGCCCTTCTTCAACCACCTTCTTCTGCCACTGATGCATTCCCTTTGGCAGCAAAACAAAAACTTGCACTCGACCTTATTCTTGCGCATTACACATCTCACCAAACCATCCCGCCTCTACATATGATTATACAAGGCACTGCAGGCACTGGCAAATCATATTTGATACAATGCATTAGAAAAGAACTTAACCTCTCCACTACTCAAGAGCACAATCCTTTGCTTGTACTTGCCCCTACTGGTGTATCTGCATATAATATCCAAACAACAACAATCCATGCTACCCTACTCATCCCTCTTAGAGATATGCAGCCTTTGACAGGCCAATCTTTAATGTTCTTCCAAGAACAATACAAACAATTACAATATATTCTAATTGATGAGATGAGCTTTTTGGGTCCTAAATTGCTTTTAAAAATTGACAGCAGACTACGCCAAGCATTCCCTCACCAACAACATGAACCCTTTGGAGGTATCTCAGTAATCCTTGTAGGTGACCTTGGACAGCTACCTCTTGTCATGGACAAACCCTTGTATGCATCACATTCTACAACCCTAGCATTATGGCACTCTTTCCAAACTGTGGTAACCTTGGATACAAGTTTCCGACAACAAGGCACCTCAAATATACAACAATTTTGTGCAATCTTGCAAAACATTAGAAATGCCAATGCACTCCAAACAGATTGGAAAGTTCTTATGTCTCGATCCTCCACTAAACTAGCTTTTGATGATAACAAACAGTTTGACTGTTCAATTCATTTATTTGCAACAAATGTATTAGCCAAACACCATAATACTAAAATGTTAAAACAATTGCACCTACCTGTTGCCCAACTTCCAAGGCAAACTAGCATTGCATATGATAATGATGAACAACTCCTTTCAGAAATACTCCTCTCCCTCAATGAAAAAGTAATGTTAATTGCTAATCTATGGATACAAGTTAGCTTGGTCAATGGCTCATTAGGACAAATGAAATCCATTGTCTATGATACATATTCTAAACCTCCTGACTTGCCAAAGTACGTAGTTGTTGAGTTTAAAAATTATACTGGACCTCATTGGGACAATGCAAATCCTAAATTTGTGCCTACTACTCCTATTACTCGAGGTAGCCACACTCAGCTCACCCTTGCAATGGCTTGGGCTGTAACTATTCACAAATCCCAAGGCCTCACTTTGGACAAAGCAACAATAGATATTGGAAAGACTAAAAAACAGGGGCTCACCTTCACTACAATCTCACGAGTAAAATCACTTCAAGATCTAAGAATTGATCCACCTTTCACTTTTGAAAGGTACTCAAAATTACAAAGCAATGCTTATACTACTATCAGGAAGAAAGAAGAAAACAGATTGGCCACTCTATCCAATCAGATTTCTTCATCGCATCCCGATCATCCACTCTAATCAGCAACAACATCAGGTATGCCAATCCACACTTTCACTTGCACTCCACCATTTACCTTTTAACTTTCTGCACTCTCTTCATTTTTACTGTGCATTTGATAAATAACGTCACTCCTTTTCTTGTAGGTGCCATTTTGCGTGTTCTTCCACTGCTTGTTGTTCATACACACCCCCCCATTAAAGGCTTTCCTGCCTCCACCTACACTTTCTACACACAACAACGTTCAAGCTTTGCCTTGCATCATCAGGTATTCCAACAAATTTGTATGTTGCCTTCTCTTTGCATGCACATTTCACATTTAAAGATTCCACCACCCACTTTCCCCTTCCATCCCTAAAAAAGGTATAGCTATCTATTTCTATCAGGCTGTCCATTTTGGTGTGATGAATTTTAATTTACTCTTCAAATAATTTAATAGAAACTACCCATGATTACATTTTCCTGCATTGGGTTGCTCAGTTACAACATTATTCTCCTCCTCTGCCACTCCATTTCATTGGAGCAGAATTAGGTATGTACAATTTCAAACTTTTTTTGTTATGAAGATGATGTATCGACCATTTTAACCTCTACAGATACTGCAAGTACATTCCTTCCTGTTTTATTTCGGTCCAACAAATTTCTCTATAACCTTATACAATGTTCCGCTGTCGATCTTTAACCTCGTCTACCTGCTATTACAAACAAGAGCTAAAGAAACAGATTACAGCTCCTACATATACACAATGCAACTCATAAGCACAACAGGTAATCAAATTCAAACCTATATCATCACTAGTCATCTTCTATTCGTTTGTATGTTCACTACATGTCCATTCTTAGCAATTCAAGCTCACTTTTACCTGCTCAATTTCATAAACTACACTCTCTATTTACAATCATTGTTGTTCGAATAATTTAGCTTTTCTACATCGCTGATTTTCTTCTCTTTTACAACATTAAACGTGTCTCCGATGCATTTATGTTCTCGCTTCACTTTCACAAGCTATATTATTTGATGTCTTTCCTACTACCTAAGCACTGTTACAGGATCATATGCGTCTTCTCTCCAATGCTATATACACTATTGCAGCACTTACATTTTGAACAACATACAAACACTAAAAAGGTAAAGACTTCTCATTTTTGACTCTTTCCTATTTTATTTACATCACTGTTCATTACTTTTCTCTTTATTTTATTCATTTTCTTCAACACGGATGTTATCAATACAAATTAGTAATTACCATTTTGATGCTGCCTCTTCTACGTACAGCTCATCCTAAGTTTTATTTCCATTTTTTTTCTCAAACATTTTTACATAAATTAACACTAACATTGCATGCCTCTTTCACATCCAGCTTGCTTATCGTTGAATACATCTTCTGTTTTTTGCTAATGCCTTCTCTGCTATGCTCATACTTATAAGATAACCTTATGAAACAACGATCCAACTCTACCAGGTATGTTTAACTTACTCTACACTCTTGACCATTCTTCGCATCTATTTTAACAGCATTTGATTATTCACTTCACAATTTTACATACTGCTTTCTAAGTTGCACTCACTTTTTTAAAATTGCCCATATCTAAGACTCATGCATTTACAGAACCACGTTATTGATCTCCACTATCTCCCACCAATAACTCTCAAAAAACATAAAAGGTGCTTCTACTCTCTTTAACTTCCATTTAAAGAGTGACCAGTTTTGTTTCCTTATATCCTCTTAGTTCTAATCGTTTCTGCAACTTCTCAAACTGTTTTATTCTAATGCCACCATTTCCAGTGCAGCACAAACTCTTTTGGTTTGATTACAATAATTCAACAATTGCAATTTCCTGCAGTTGGATAATAGAATGTCTTGCCGATTCTGTTCAAGCTGGTCTCTTTGCTATTACACAGTGGAGTTGAACAAACAGATTGGAACTGCTTCGTATATACAGTGCAAATCTAAACGCCATGCAGGTAACATTACATTAAAGTTTCTTTACTCTTCGTTTTCGATTTTCTCTTCCCTGCATCTATAATGCTTTTATCGTTTAACAGAATTTCTAAATTATTGCATCGGTTTTTGATTTCAGAATTTCATTGATGCGACACACATCGCTTACCTTCTCTATTTTTGGGATGTTTCAGGCTGCAAAATAGAATCATTTTACCAAAGGTAACCAAGATTTAAGTATACCTCTTCTCTACAACTTCAAATATTCATTCTCTCTCAAAGTATAATCTACAAAGTTTTTTTATAATTTATTGCAGAGTCTTGCTCACTCCGTTTGCATGCTGCCCCCCTGCAGGTACCATTCTTCACAACACTTTCAGTGTATATAAGCCTTTTACGGTTTTCCTGAACACTTTCTCTTTAAAGATTGCGCATCATATGGTTCACTTATACATCTTCTTACAGCAGATTGCTACGTCTTAAGTTTTCTTGATTCAGTCCACTCTCACAATTCATCCCGCACTACCACCCTCACCTATTGGCGAACCGTTGCAGGCACTACTCCTGCAACTGCTAGTTATATATATTTTCTGGATAGGGCAAGCATCTTTTGACATCCTCTTGCGTCTCACAAATATCCACTTTCAACACTGGATAGGATATTCCGCAACACCGTTTCTGAGAGTCCTCATATTCTGTTGAGAGTGTAGCGTTATAACTCAGGAGTATAGAGCAAATGGCTGACTTGTTTAGAATAGATAAGTACCATGTTTAATTCAGCCCTGCTATCTGATCCATCTGATGGAACTTCAAAAAGGTTTTCAGTTCCTATTGTTCAGGAATTGGCATCTCAGAACCTTCGCAACCTTCCTCAAAGGTATATCAGATCAGAGAAAGAGCGCCCAAATGCCTTTCCTCTTCATCATTTGGACATTCCCATAATTCATATGGATATGTTTTGGGGGGATTCAGATCTCTGTAGGCAAAAGGAATTAGAAAAACTTGGAATGGCATGCCAGGAATGGGGATTTTTTCAGGTGGGTACAACAAAATTGATAATAAATTATATAATAGATTAACAATTGCTAGAAAGAAGTAATTTAGTATTTACATAACAAGAACTTTGACAATTTTTATTTATTTTTATTGGTAAACGGCAAGAACTTTGGCAATCTCGAAACAGTATCTTAACCAGTTTAAATGAACCATCTTATATTAGTGCAAGTAACCCAAATTAGAATTACAACAGGGCTATGTTCTAAATTACCCTCTTTTTCTACAGAAGTACGATTTTAAGAAGAGTTTTCTAAATTACCGTTTTGATGGGATGAGATTCAAAACAAACTGCTAAGATGGAATGTATTTCTCTATGACAGGCTGCGAATCATGGAATTCCTGTGTCTCTGACTGAAAGGATGAAGGGAATTGTAAGGGAATTCATTCAACTACCTTTGGAAGAAAGGCTCAAGTACGAAAAGCAAGAGCGTGAAGGCTATGGCCAGAGCTTTGTGGCCTCAGATGATCAAATACTGGATTGGGCAGATACCATTTACTTGGCAACTCTACCTCCAGAGAAAAGAAAAATGAGCTTTTGGCCAACACAACCAGCCGATTTCAGGTACCTAAATATTTGTCAATTTAGGCAGTTATAAGTCCATTGAGGTCCTGACATCATGTTCAAATCATATATGATTAAGAGTAATGCAATTGCCTCTTACACCAAATATGTTTTACATGATAGACATATTTAGTGCTCTACAATTTAAAAGGCAAACTCAGATAATCGTACCATTTGGGGGATTATAGTTGCAGTATAACTTTCTCAAATCGTTGTGCTAAGAGATTTTTGAAGTAATTTATAGGTGATAGGTCATGTCAAGCGTAGGTTGTTACATAAAACTTTAGGCCCCAGTTTTCAGAATTCTGCGTCTAGCATTTTCAGAAGAAGATTTATTACATAAAATCTCTACACAGACTGGCATCTGGCCTTCAAAAACACCCTAGATTAGTTCAAATGTCAACAGTAATATTTCATGTTCAACACTTTTGTACCTTCTCTCCACTAACCACTCAAAGCCTCCAGCCCATAAACTTGCTTCCCTTTTTAATAATTAAAACTGTTTCCTTTTTTTAATCTTCCTGTGAAACATCATACTAAAAATAGAAGAGCCTCCATTATGGAACTGCCATCAGCAAGTAATGTAAAATATTCATATCTGTCTTCTTTTGTCAGTTATTTATCCACTAAGGAATATGGTGGCACTGGCTTTCCATTATTGTGCTTTTGGCTTCCTAGTTTGTTAAGACAATTTGACAATGTGGCCCGGTCTGATCTTTTGATCTGGACCCAAAGTTCTGAGTTCTCATGCTTAACTTTTCCCTCTTTCAATAGTAAGAATAAAAGCACATAGTCAAGTAATGTGGTTGATCATTTTATTGATCATGTTGATAAAATATCATTGGATTAATTCCCCTGTTTCCCTCTTTTGATGTACTAAGTCTCTGATGGCTATAGGAATGTAAATCATATTTACTTCCTCAATTCCCTGTTTTCAGTCCATTCAGAATAATTGTTGGGTATAGCAGACATATATACTATCCTTTAACTTCTACCATTTTCATTTTCGATGTGATTATACTTCCACTTTTTTGCAGAGACACTGTGGATCAATACGCTGTTGGAATTCAAAAGCTTGGCAATACTGTTCTTCGCCTTCTATCGGAGAATGTTGGGTTAAAACCAGACTGTTTCATTAACGCTTGTGGCAAAATGGGACAGATGATGCGAATGAATTACTACCCACCCTGCCCAAGACCAGATCTAGTTTTAGGAATCAGCCCTTATTCAGATGCAAATGGTTTGACAGTGTTGTTACAGGATGATGAAACAGTAGGGCTA
>NW_026730516.1:0-11000 GCF_030272615.1 Cryptomeria japonica
GACCAAAATCATGACTGAAGATTGCTATCGACAAGACCTAATTCAAAAGCAAGAAAAATGAGGAATGTAGAAGAAGGACTCAATGCTCACAAATGGTAAAGACCAAGTGCACAACATAGAAGAAATGTTAATGCAACGCAAAAACCCTAAAATAAGGCAATGTGCGAATGTTAAAGTATGACTCCCCAAGCATTGACCATTTTTAGACGTCTACAAAAACAAGTGGTGAAAACCTGGAAAGAAGTGCTATTTATGAGAGAACAACTCCTCTATCTATTAGTACTTTTATCATTGATCCATCTAGTCTCAGCTAATGGCCATCATCCAACACTTATTCATGCAACATTATCCTCGACATACTTAGCATAATCAATATCCTTGATTATCTAAAAATAGTTATCAATATCATATCCCACCATGGCTTGGTGATCAACAAATGTATCCACATAGAAAAATATCCATTATTGAGGGAAATATTTCTCTCACTTTAAGCATTCAGACAACAAACAAGAATCACAACATACTAGGGAACCATTGTCAAAATTGCTCATCAGGCTAGAAAATAGGATCATTATCCAAATGCAACTTCAAACACACACAATGGATGATTTTCTGAATTATGATTTGTTTACATATATCATGAAGTTTTGACTATTTGTATTTTGATTTCTAAATCATTAGAGCTCCCAAGATACTCAAGGATGTACTAAGCTAGAGAAGCAACAAAGGAATCTAACATTTTCTTTGGTTTTCTGTCTATGAGGCGATCATTCGTATGGTACAAATTTGTCTCGAGACATGATTGGAAACATATCATTGAAGAAATTTTCCAGTTTGCGCATGCAAATGGTTAACTCTTGTCTATTCTATGCAAGCTCCACTCAGGTCATCTCGGTTCAATTATACCTCGAAACTTGTGCCACCTTGTAATATCAAACATCCATGTAATTTTTACATAGGTCATTATGGTTCAATTATACCATGATGCTTATATTAAGCTTTCAACGTATCAAAAGATCAATGATGATAAAAACAACACAAACAAGTGACTTAATAGGAATGACAATGATATAATTAAAGTGAGCATTAGTTCCATATCATTTTAATCTTACACTAGTTGCATATCATTTTAATCCTGTATTAAGTTGCATATCATTTTAAACTTGCATTAGTTGCATATTATTTTAAAATTGCACTAGTTGAATATCATTTTAATCTTGGATTAAGTTGAATATCATTTTAAACTTGCATTAATGACATATCATTTTAAAATTATATTTAGTTGCATATTATTTTAATCTTGCATTAGTCATCACATCTCACATCACATAATTATCATTCTCATCACATCATTTTCAAGATACATCTCACATCGTACATCTCATTTTAAAGATAAATCTCACATTATACATCTAATTTTCAAGATACATCTCACATCATACATCTAATTTTCAAGATACATCTCATCATTATCATCTAGTCACATTCATCATTGCATCCATCACATGCATATCTATCGCATCATCATGAAATATTTCTTCACTTTCATATCTTCACCATTCATCCAACTCTCATCTATCATGTCTTATATAGGATGTATCTTTCCTAAAACTAGATGTTCTCTTATCTATCAAGTCTTATACATGATGTATCTTTCCTGAAACCAGACGTTTTGATCATGTCTTATATAGGATATATTGTTTCCCAAAACCAGACGCTTTGATCATCTTTATCTTATACAGGAGGTGTCATTCCTGAAACTCGACTTGATCTCAATTCTATCAATCCATTTCATCTGATCCATTCTATCATGTCTTATACAAGATGTCTCTTTCTTGAAACCAAACATTTTGATCATGTCTTATACAGGATATATCGTTCCTAAAACTAAACGCTTTGATTATCTTTATCTTATACATGAGGTGTCATTCAGGAAACCAAACTTGATCTCAATTATATCAATCCATTTCATCTGACCCATTCTATCATGTCTTATATAGGACGTCTCTTCCCTGAAACCAGACATTTTGATCATGTCTTATACAGGATATATTGTTCCTAAAACTAGATGCTTTGATCATCTTTGTCTTATACAGGAGGTGTCATTCTTGAAACTAGACTTGATCTCAATTCTATCAATCCATTTCATCTGGTCCATTCTATCATGTCTTATACATGATGTCTCTTTCCTGAAACTAGACATTTTGATCATGTCTTATACATGATATATCATTCTTGAAACTAAATGATTTGATCATCTTTTTCTTATATAGGAGTTGTCATTCCTGAAACTAGACTTGATCTCAATTCTATCAATCCATTTCATCTGATCCATTCTATCATGTCTTATATAGGATGTCTCTTTCCTGAAACTAGACATTTTGATCATGTTTTATATAGGATATATCGTTCCTAAAACCAAACGCTTTGATCATCATCTTATACAGGAGGTGTCATTCCTGAAACTAGACTTAACATCAATATTATCAATTCTGATCAATATTATCAATCTAATCAATTTGATAAATCATATCATTATCCCCATACATGAGCATATCATATCGACAACATGTTAGAAACATCTGCATTCATCAAATCCAACCATCATCTCCATATCACCTTCTAAACATATAGTATCATTGCGAATATTATATAAGCATTTAATCATAAAAATAAAAAACACAGACATCACATCATCTGCATCATCATCTGCAAAGTAATATATATTAAAAACATATCATATAGTTTATAAAAATTAAAATCACTACATCCATATCATATCATCATGCACATGTGTGACCACATGCCGATCAAAAGGAAAATCAATGATACAAGCCAGAACCAATCGTCAATTAGAGTAAATAAATGTCTAAATTCCCTGGATATCATATAAAAAATCAATCCAGATCCATGTCGAAAATCAATCAAGACCCATATCGAATCAGGACCCATATTAAATCAAGACCCATATCAACTTGTGAAGCATATCACCACTTGACCCATATCGACAATCAAGATTCATACCAATGTGACCTCGGTGGACATGAGGGGCATGTACGTGCTATGCCTACATTAATCTTCCTCATTTCTTCAATCTTTGGTGGACATGTGGGGCATGTAAATGCTATGCCCACATTAGTCTTCCTCATTTCTTCAATCTTTGGTGGACATGTGGGGCATGTAAGCACTATGCCCACATTAGTCTTCCTCATTTCTTCGATATTCCTTTTAAAAATTTAGTGGCAGATAAATATCAAAAAATTTAACAATTCAAATCATCCAACTTTTGAAAATCATCCTGCATCATGCCACTGCCTCGAAAATCATAATTTTCTCAATTTATCTTCCGAGGGGGCATTATCATATCGAATCTCCAAAACAATTTTATATCGACACCATATCAACTTTTCATATCAAATCAATTTTTTCATATCTAGGAATCATATCGACAACTTTGGTGACAACATAAAAAAAATTCTTGAAGACAAATTAAACGTTTTCTTTGAATCAACATGTACACACATGTCAATTCAAAGAGGGAAAAAATGTAACGTATAAATCTAACCACCTTCCTAAATAAATATTTAATATTTATTTTAACCCCATTCCTCCTATTAATTAAATTCCATTTAATTAATTTCTTCACATTCATCTATTTGATTAAATAAATTACTCAGTTTATTTAATTATATTCACCTAAGCTTTTTCTAGCCTTTGATTAAATAAATCACTTTATTTAACTAATTCTCCTTTCTCCCTTTTTAATTAAATTTACATTTAATTAAATTGGTCCTTGCAAATAAATAAATCTAATTTATTTATTTAAACCCCCCACTTGCATTTATTTTTTTGAAATAAAGTAATTTTATTTTAATTAGAATCGTCCTGCATCCACTTGCCTCCTAAACCCCTTTTAGATTCTTTTAATCACTTCCAATTTATCCTAATTCATATCCTAATTATTGTCACATTCCTAAGCAAAGAGAAGTAACTTCTGAAATTTGGAGGAAAGTCATCTAAATGCATTTAAGGCTATATGTCTTCAACAAGATAACTTGTTGAGTTCCCCCAAATTTGGAAGGACTCTTACAAATTTGTCCCCAAAGTCTTCCTAACCATTAATGGTTAACTCAACCTTCTTGTATAGTTAGAGAATTTCTCTCAAACTTAACCCTCATCCAACCCAAGGGTCTCATCAAGCACTCGTGGCTTTAACCTTGGTTATCCTATTAACCCTTGCAAAAGAGTTCACCCCTTGGGTAAAAGATTTATCCAATGGATGAACCAAACCTAACCTTAACCTTACCTCCTAGGGTAACCATCATGCCTCATCAAGCATTTAATGCTTCTTACATCTCCTCTCAAGAAACCCTTTGTTGATAATTGTCACCATTTCATTGGTAAGAATTTTAAACATAGATTGATTAACTTTCAATCCTGGCCCTTGTTAAGATTATTCAATCTTGACCATCCATTGCCCTATTTTCCCTATAAATAGAGCTCTCATTCCTCATTTTTAATATCAACAATCTTTAATGCATCTACATTATATTCTACTTTGTTGGCTTGATGAAGATTGTAATGATTAAATTCATCATATGTTGTCGTTGATGAAACACATACATACACTTATCTTCACATTGTATACTAGTATAACTTCAAGTTGTGTATACTACAACCAATATACTAAAGGTTTACATCCAAACTAGTACATTGTGATAACCAGTATTAATATATGGAGAGAACCAGTGGATATACATAACTCAACATCAACATGAAGATCCAGTGGAGATTATCACAAAAGCATCAAGGATAACGGTTTATATGTTTAAATCCAATTGGTATTGGATTGTTCCAACTAGTACTCATTGATTGTGTGATGAGTTATCACAAGTTGTGATGAGTTATCCTTACCACTAAATTTTGGTAGTATTTTTGTGATGAGTTATGATCACTTGACCAGATACATTGCACCTAGGTAATTGTGTTATGATTTCTAGAGGCCGACATGAAATGTAAAATGTCTATGTATGACATCACAATGAATCATTTTGCATGATAGATGATAACTCAATGATGAACGGATAGTACCAACCCGGTACTGAGAGGGGGGGGGGTGAATTAGTACAGACAAAAATACAGTCCTAAACCTGTTTGACAGTAGACACTTCAAATGACTGGCAAACATTGACACCGGTTTGAAACAGAGTGCAACCGGTAAAGCTAAGAATGACTGAGACAAGCATTAATCAGTTACTCACTTAGCTTTTCACTCAACTCAAGACTACACTACCATTTCACCCTTATGCATAAATAGGTAATCTATCATTAGATCATAATAACAGCTAGTTCAACATGTTTTATTGATAGGCACAAAACATAGAACCATCATATGCTTGACAGACAAAAGCAAAGCATCACACATGACACACATATTTTTCACGTGGAAACCCAACTGGGAAAAACCATGGTGGGGATGAATACCCACAAGCTATTTTTGAACTCTTTAGAAGTCTGCTCTATTAGGAGCCTTGTCTAGTTAGAGACATTACAATAGGTTCTACTAGGAACCGATCCTATTAGGGATCACCCAGTTAAGGGATGGCTAGAATACCCGGTTAAGGGTTAAACCCTGTTAAAGGTTACCTTGTTAGAGGATTTCAAGAACTCAATAGCTTAAGGATTTCAAACTCAATAGCTTTGAATTACCCTGTTAAAGGATTTATAGCAAGTCGGTTAAGGCTACCCTATTAAGGGATTTTCCAACTATTGAGGTGGTTAGAGATCAATAGGTATTACAATGATCTGGTAACAACACTCAATGCTAATGTAGATCCGCTCAAGCTCCTCTTCACCTTCTGCACTTACACTCTATAGGTATCACTTCTCTCCTTTTGGTCTAGCAAGAATCACGTAACCCTTCTCTTGGATACACACACACAACTTCTGCCAACAACCTCAGAAAGAGACACAACATTAACCTTATAGGAAAATAGATAAGTTGGTAGCATAAACCCTAAACCCTAAACCTGATAGGTTATGGAATTCAAATGGTTCAATCCTGACCATTGAGCACACTGCATTAAATGTAACAGTTCTTGATCCAATCTCAAGACATTCTCCATCGTCCATTTCCACCGATTTTATGGCGGCTGATAACCCATCACACGTTATCACCGTTTTATAGAATTCTCACATTCTTGAGGTAGATAGGAACAATCTCCTTCATGCAAGATCCTTCACACGCACAAGGCTTACGTGGCAACACAATCTATTCTTTGTTACCATGCTAACTCATTACACAAAGTCACTGGTTGAGCCACACAGGCTTGAAGCGCTTAAACCATAAATCCTGAAATTGAGACTACCAACCGGTAGTCATATAATACTTCCATGTGCCAGTTCTCATAATTGTATGCCAGTTCATCATGAACAAATACACCACTTCACTTTGGCACAAATGCCAGTTCACAGTGTTCTACCGATTCTCTCAAATGCTGGTTCTCACTTCTTCAGCATATTGACATCAATGACAACATACAATGTCATTATGTCCTCATACTGGTTCACATAATGCCAATAATCTCCCCCTTTGGCATTGATGGCAATAAACAAAGATATCTTCTCCGCTTCACATCTTCTCCCCATTTTCTCCAGATATCTTCTCCGCTTCACATCTTCTCCCCCTTTGACAACAATGCCAAAGTGGAGGCACAAGCTTACTTGTTCCATTATGCTACTCCCCCTGAGGAGTAGCATCCTTCAACACATCAATCCTGAAGAAAAATTTGACTATGCAATACTTGACTAATGTGGAGCATATATCTTTAGTTTACCTCCTGAAGGGGAAACACCCCTAATTCACCTCTTAAGTACATAAATGTAACCTTTGGGAGAGGCTTGGTGAATATATCTACTAATTGCTCCTGACTGGAAACATGTTCTAGTGCAATCTCTTTGTTCTGAACCTTTTCCCTCAGGAAATGATACTTAAGTTCAAAATGCTTGGTTCTAGAGTGTAAAACCGGATTCTTTGAGATATTGATAGCACTTGTGTTATCACAAAATATACTTACCGGTTCAGATACAGGAACTTTGAAGCCATATAATACATGCTTCATCCAGATTGACTGGGTGCAATTCATGAAAGCTGCAACATACTTTGCTTCCACTGTAGACTAAGAGATACAACTCTATTTCTTACTCATCCATGAGACCAATCTACCACTGAGAAAGAATGCACCACCGGTTGTTCTTTTCTGGTAATCTATATTGCCTGCCCAATCAACATCTGTGTATACTTTCAAGTTGAAATCCTTGCTATAAGGATACCACAATCCATAGTCAACAGTTCCCTTCCAATACCTAAGAATCTACTTGACTGCAACCAAGTGAGATTCTCTTGGGCTTTTCTAGAATCTTGCAGTAATGCCAACTATATGTGCAATATCTGGTCTTCTATGCACTACATAATGCAACTTACCAATCATTGATCGGTATTCCTTCTCATCAACCAATTCTGAGTCATTTTCTTTAGATAATTTACAACCGGTCACCATCGGAGTACCAACCGGTTTGCTATCTTCCATGCCAAAGGTCTTCAACACCTCTTTGACATACTTGGACTGAGTGATAAAGATTCCATCCTTCATCTGCTAGATCTGCAGTCCAATGAAGAATTTAATCTCCCCTATGAGTGACATTTCAAACTCTTTCTTCATCTCATCTGCAAACTCATGACTCATCTTGTCATCTCCACCAAAGATAATGTCATCAACAAATACCTCATAGATCAGGATCTGATCTCCTTCAAACTTCAAGAAAATATTACTATCTTCACTTGTTCTCTCAAATCCAATCTTCACAAAATGGGAATGGAGACGTTCATACCATGCTCTAGGTGCCTACTTTAGTCCATATAAGGCTTTATGTAGCCTACATACCATGTCACTGTCTTCAGATAGGGAAAACCCATTTGGTTGCTCAATATACACCTCCTCTTCAAGTACACCATTTAGGAATGCAGATTTTACATCCATTTGATATACTTTGAAACCTTTAAAAGTTGCATATGCAAGAAGCATATAGACTCCTTCCAATCTGGCTACGTGAGCAAAGGTTTCTCCATAGTCTTCTCCTTCTTCTTGAGCATATCCTTTGCACACTAATCTGGCTTTGTTCCTAATCACTATGCCATCCTCATTCAGCTTATTTCTAAAAACCCATTTAGTACCAATGACATTTTTGTGCTCCGGTTGGGGTACCAAAGACCATGTACCATTTTTCTCTATTTGGTCAAGTTCCTCTTCCATTGCCTTGATCCACTCTTCATCCTTATGTGCCTCTTTGAATGATTTAGGCTCAAATTCAGAGATCATACATGAGTTTTCTCTGACCTTTCTTCTTGTAAGGATTCCTGCATCCTTATCTCCTATGATCTACTTAGGATCATGATTCAGCTTGACATACCGAGGAATGGTCTTGATAGATTCCTCTTTCTTTTCTTCTTCATCCTCATCTCCATCAGTATCAACTTCTACATTTTCTAGTGTAGGAACATTGTTACTGGTACTCGGTTGGCTGTCAACCGGTTCCCAGAAGGTTGCAACCGGTTTGTTTACCGCTTGCTCACTACTGGTTTCCTCAGTTTTCTCAGAGGTTTCATCAACTCTTACATTGATGCTTTCCATAATTCTTTGAGTCCTATTGTTGAAACACTTGAGAGCTTTGCTCTTGGTGGAATATCCTAGGAATATTCCCTCATCACATTTCGCACCAAATTTGCTTTGGTGTTCACTCCTCTTGATGTAACATTTGCTACCAAACACTCTAAAGTAGCTAACCATAGGAGTCTTACCGGTCCAATACTCATAAGGATTTTTATCCTTACCTTTCTTGATGAGTACCCGGTTCATTATGTAGACTACAGTGCTCACTGCTTCTCTCCAAAAGGTGTGAGCTACCTTTCCTTGAATCAACATGGTTCTAGCTGCTTCAACCACAGTCTGATTATTCCTCTCTGCTAGGCCATTCTGCTATGGAGTCCAGGGGGCAAACAATTGCCTCTTGATGCCATGTTCTTCACAGTACTTGTTGAATTCACCGGAAGTGAATTCCCCTCCTTGATCAGTTCTTAGGCACTTGATCCTTTTACTGCTTTCCTTCTTCATTAATGCTCTGAAAGCTTTAAACTTTACAAAGGCTTCAGACTTGTCTTTTAAGAATGTGACCCACATCATTCTTGAGCAGTCATCAGTGAGAATCATGAAGTACCTATCACACTGCACACTTCTAGTTTTCATAGGACCACACAAATCAGTATGCACAAGGTCAAGCAAGTTGTCAATAGTGAAAGATTTACCTTTAAAGGTTGAGGAAGACATTTTCCCCAATTGACACTCCTTGCACAAGGTATTATCTGGTTTACTTAGCACTGACAACCCTCTAACTACCTTGATCTTACTAGCCTTCACAATGTTATCAAAGTTTACATGGCAAAGTCTCCTATGCCATATCCAGCTATCATCGAATTTAGCCATAAGACATGTACTTATATTTGCACTCAGCTGAAATAGGTTACCTTTGGTCTGCCTGCCAGTGGCCACCAATTCACCATTCTTTCCTTTGATTCTGCAAACTCCATTATTGAATTCTAGAGTGAGGCCACTATCATTCAGCTGGGCAACACTCAGAAGGTTGTGTCTAAGACCATCAACCTAATACACATTGTCAGCACTACTCTTTCCATTTAGAGAGATAGACCCTCTACCTTTGACCATGCATGGTGCATCATTTCCAAAGCGAACCACACCACCATCGTACTTCTCCAAGGATAGAAACTTGCTCCGGTCACTAGTCATATGGTGAGAACAACCACTGTCAATGATCCACTCATTGGAATTATCAAACCAAGAGACAAGAGCCTTCTTGTCTGACACATCTTCCTTGACAGCAACAAACACAATATCTTCATTTTCTTCATCCTCTGATTTTTCATCTGTGACACCTTCATCAACTGCCACAAAATAGTTTCTCCGGTTTCCTCCTTTGAATTTCTTAAACCTTTCTAGTTTGTCCTTGTTGTCGCCATTAGGACAGTTTATAGCAATATGTCTTATCCAGTTACAAGAAAAGCATTTCAAAGGTAGCTTACCTCTGTATTTGCTGGTTCCTTTAGGAAGTTTTCTGGAAAGGAGAGCTTCAAATGCCATCAGAATCTCCTCATCATCCATTTCGCTGCCCTGTCTTGGTTCACCACTAGTGCTAGCTTCTTTTCCTTTTTTGGATGGTATTGCAGAAACTTTAAAAGCTGATTCAGTCTTTTGAACACTGCCATTGAAACTATTTAGCTCATAGGATGTCAACTTTGCAATGATGGAGTCTAGGGATACCTTAGTCTTGTCTATTGATCTTAGCTCCTGAATAGCAGCAACCCTTATTGCATAGACTGACAATAGGGATCTCAGGACTTTGCTTACCACAGTGGAATCTTCTATTTTACCACCTACACTCTTGATATCTCCAACAGTGGTTTTGATTCTTATTCCATATTGTTGAATGGTCTCACCTTCAAGCATCCGCATATCTTCAAACTTCCCTCTAAGGCTTTCTTCCTTAGCCTATTTTACATGCTCATCACTGCCATAGATATTTTCCAGAGTATCCCATACCTCTTTGGGATTTACCTTATCCTGAACATCAATAAACTCAATGTTAGATAAACTACTAATTAGGGCTTCCATGACTTGCCCATTCTCCTACATCTCTCTCTTTTGGTCATCGGTGAAGGTACCAATAGGAGCAACATAGGCAGTCTCAACATAGCTCCAATGTTGAGCACCCATGCTTCTGATGTACATCTTCATTCTGTCTTTCCATATACTGAAATTTTCTCTGTTAAACTTTGGACCTTCCCTCTTCATTATTAGATTGGGATCTTTATGTCAAGTGGTTAAGCTTATAGCATAGAGGACCTGGAGGATGCTCTGATACCAATTGAT
>NW_026730517.1:0-11000 GCF_030272615.1 Cryptomeria japonica
CTAAAAGGCTGATATCATACTCAGTTGTTCCATGTGAAAGAAGGCCCTAGTGGTGACCACTCTCCTGCTCTTTTCTATCCCTTGAGATGGATCAAAATGAATTTTGATGGAGCTATCAAAGGTGATCCCAACAATGTTGAATTGTCAGATTTGTTTGAAATATTACAATTTAAGTTACTGTTTAAATGTAACTAATGTGGTGATATTACTGCGAACATAATCAATAGTGTCTGTGCAAGGGTGTAGTCTAACATTATTTCTAACATATAATAGCTAATATTTTCGTTGTTATATAATTGAAATGAAAATTCTTGTATGTGATCTAGAACTGAAGTGATTAATGAATCAGTTTTAGGTTCCTTTTCTTGTCAGAAAGGTCATGTCAAGACTCAAGTACATCAAGTTATAATATCTCCTTGATTTAGTTTTAATAATTTGGACCCTAACTAGGTAATTTTGGTTGATTTTTCTTTAGCAAAGAATTTCTTCGTAGTCAATTACTTTTTGAAAAATTCACAATACATTACGAATAATCCCAATGTACAGTTTTTTGTTGTTGCATTTCTCAAATTTTTGAACAAGTGGTTTGGAGACTTTTTATATACACTTATCATATCTTTTGATCCATTTTTACATTTTTAAAGTTGGAAAATGCGTATCAGAGGTAATAAGGTAATTAATGTTATATTAACGGTCATTTAGAAATATTTAGTCTATTAGTTAGTTTCTAATTTTTCAGTTAGTTGGTTTAATTCTTTTAGAATGTTTCTATTTTATTTCTCAGTATTTTCTCTATATAGCTTAATTGAAAGGACTAAAAAATTGTAGTCTAGGCTTAAGGCATTTTTAATTTTTGAAGTTTTTCTTTAAATGGGTTTGTTTTAGAATTTAAATTTTAATCCCACGAGGATTTTTATTTTAGTTTATCCCTTAACAAGGATTTAGGTGAAATAAATAGTGTTTCTCCTAAAGTAGTAAGCTTTGCTTCGCTATTGTATTGTTTACTTCTACCCAAACTCTCCTAGTTAAAAGTAAATAACTTTGTAAAATCCTACATATTTATTTTTGTGATTGCCATTTTTATGTATTATATTTATTTTTAAATCTGTGCTATGTTCAATATGAAATAACAAAGTCATTTTTCTCCATTTTTTCTGAGCATTTCCTGTTTTAAATATGGGTAATTGAATCCCATTTACACTTTTGCTGTGTAAGTAGAATGCTGCCGGAGTTTTCTCACCTTAATTTGTTTATTCATTGTAGCATGGATTTTTTATATATATTTACTATACCTAATACAAAATAATTTGAGGACCAATTTCTATGTAGCATGTACCGTTTATTTGGTAAAGGGCCTTTAATTATTAGGGAGCTTACATCTCTGCCTCGATACTGTTTTCCTTGTTGAGAAGCTAACTAACACCTCCACCTGCATTGGATCACTGAATGCTTAACATCCAATTACTCCACCAATCTATGTAAGTTTTTTTAGCATGGGGTCCATGATCACCTGGGCTTTGAACCTTGTTGTTATGGAGAGGGTTGCCTTACCTTACTGCCAGGTTGCACCAGAGGGATAGATTCCATGCACACATTCATTTTCTTGGGAATTGATATGATATTCTTGTACATTAATTATATATACATATATATCTATATATATATATTACAATTATATGTATATGTATATATCTATATATATATATATTACAATTATATGTATATGTATATATTACAATTATATGAATAATATATAACTAAGTGTTTCCAGTCTCATTAAATTCAATCTTTTCTCATGATGTTGAAGTTAGTAACCATAAATCAATTTTTTCCCATAGAACATAACTAATCATTTTACTTTTAGATTTAATCATTTTTTAATATTGTTATATTTCTCTTATACTTTAATTTCTTTTTAATGCAAACAATTCATTATTTTGATATAGTTTGGCCATGGACAATCGAATCCAACCTTTTTCCTGGAAGCTAAGTCATATAAATTGGCTAAACGGTATGTTTTACGGAAAAAGCCTCCTGGAAAGCTTCTTGAATCTGCTCATGCAATTGAAAGAGAATTTCAGGTATTTAGTGAACTCTATTTCTCTTTTATGCTATTGAGAAAAATAGAACTCTAGATAATGCAATATGATAATGAATTCGATCAAGTTGAATTAAGTGACTATTTTTGCATTAAACATTCCTAAAATTTGTGCATTCCTTAAGTTATTGAGGGAAGTATTTAATGGTACAATATCATTGCCTTTGGCCAATTTAATATTTGATTGAGGATTCCTGCCGACATTCTTTTTTCTATTGTTATCAGGACCAAAATTTAATTTCTCTTATGGTTTATCATCTATTTACTGGAACAAATTATAAATAATTGTTCTTAGATATGGCATTTGCTTTGTAAGTATTTGATATAACACTTGGTTTGTCAGTGGTAACTAATTACATTAGTTAGCATGCTATGCTTGATTATGGTTTCAATGTATGTATGGGCAAATATGTAAAACTGTAAATAATAAACATTTATGATATGGAAGAGATCAAGAAAAAAATCAATTATAACTAATGATCGTGTGAGGTAATACTAAAGTGCCATGGCTAGTCCTTCAGGGTGTGAGACCTTGAGATTTTCAGAACGAGTCATTATATACCATGTGTCCAATCAGAGATATGCAAGTTGAAAGAATCATCTCTACAAATTGCTTCATTGAAAATTCTGCATAAATCCAAGAAATGTGAAAGCCACAGCCTAGACCAATTTACATGACATCCTGTTGACGTGTCTGAAATCGCATTGCTGCAAACTCCATACGGCCAACGCAGAATAGAATAGCCGACTGATTATCCTACTCTCTCTTGAGATAAGGAAGTCTCTAATGCTGTTTTCTAAGTTTGATCAAAGGAGACTACCTCAAGGTTTCTTTTGTCAGGTCTTGACTGCGGGATCTCTCAGTGGCTTTATGTGTTTATGCTGGAAACACAAGGGGGCTTACGTTTGATTAGTAATTTCATATGCGAATTCCCAGGGACCTCTTTTGGTTTTCTTTCAGGTGATGTTGATTTATTTGAAGCTGATTTAGCAAGACTGGATTTCTAAAAAAAGGATAAAATTGGGAGGAAAGAAAGGAAGGGTAGCGAGAGAGAACAGTAAATATTAACTAGGACAACAGATTTACCCAAGCAGACAGACACCTCCAGGAAACCAGGTTAAGCATCATCAGTCATTCAGACACAATGTTTGCATAAACTTAGTGCAATCTTCAAAGGAGAAACCAGATTTTCATATTACCAAATACAATATTAGAACTTCTATATTCATGATATGTGTGCTTTTGATAATCGAACTGAATCATAAAATAGCCCAGATTAACCATGCAGAAAGGAAAAAAAGCAATCAGCTATCCTCTAATGGTATGGACTGTGGAGATTCTATCAGATGCTTGGTAAGAACTGCTGTGTAAAATGAACAGACATAATTAAAAGCTTTCTAATTTAAATGAAGAAGGAGACCATGCACTCACAAGGAAATTTGAAGGTAATTTCAATCCATTGTATTAATTCCTGCAAAATTTCTTCAGAGCTTTCGCAACAATTCAAGAACTTCCTCCTAAATGAAGGAAAACCAGTCCCCTTAAATAGGTTTCCAAAAATGGATGAATGGCCAAGATCTAATCTAAACAAGTGGCCCAGATTCATCCTTACAAAAAGAGGGACCCACACTCATAAATAGGGAGATAAATATCTACAACTACTCAAAAGGAGCAATAACTACCAAAGGATAATTACAACTTTGAAATAATCCAAAAAGGGGAGGTGCACAAAAAAAACTTTACAATATGTTGACCAAAAGTCAACTGTCACCCTTTTGGGACAAAAGTGCACTTTTTAAGACTTGGAGGGAAAAAAGCATTTTTGAGAAACTGCTTTCTCTATTCTGGTTTCACATTCCTTTTGCAGAAACTGGTCTTCGCCATGCAGGTATTCTCGCCATAAATCACGACCTGCTGCTCGTTCCTCGCGGACATATTCCTGAAACTTGATGCATAATTGGAAGAGGGGATTAAAAGGCGGCATGGGAGGGTGGCGAATTTTGTATTGCATGCCTTCGAGATACTGGTCCACGTGCCTTAAACCGTCCTTCCAGCTGGAGCGATTACGCTCGAAGCATAATATGTCTGAATGGAACTGACCAGCAAAACTTAAGTCTTCAATGGAATAAGAAGCCTTATCTGCTCCCAATCTTCCCTCCCAATCCGGCCGGATTACACTGTCGGACAGGTCATTTATCCACCCTGAAACCATTGATCGGAGGATGGTCTTGCCTAGTTCTTGCATGTTCCCCAGAATCGCCTCACACGCGTCATTTTCTTTATCAATAATTTCTTGGGCATCGTTCTTCATGGTGACGGTCCAATACCATTCCTTGAGAACACTGATGCTATGGGGACTCAAGATGTCAGGCAGTGTGGGAATTTGTGTATGTGTCCAGAAAAGAGCTCTTAGGAGGGGAAGGGTAGAGGCCGCTACTTCATGCATGTGGAGGGATTCTCTCTTTACTTCTAACAACCTGACGAGAGTGAGCTCTCGATGGAGAGCCATTTCCTTTACTTCTTTGAGGATCTGTTCTCCTTTTTTCTTGATGTCTTGCACCCATTCCTTAACAGCCTTTGCGGTATCCCGGATTCCTTCAAATTCAGTTGTGGTCCTCTGCGCCAATGCCATTGGGGGAATATGGGATTCAGAGGGGTTGTGTAGTGGCCGTAGGAGCTTATCGATGTATCCCTCGGCTTGTTCAGCACGGGCTCGATACATGTCCTTTTCAGCCGTGATTTCCTCGAGCTGTCTGAGTATGTTTTGTACCGAGTCCTTAAATTCCTCTTTTTCTTGCTCTTTTGTAGCTCGTCCGATGGGGACAGTCGTAATGCTATAATCTGCCAGGGTTATTTGATCTGCTAGCTTGTTTACGGGCGGGGTAGCAATATGAAGAGTGCGGTTCCTTTGCCCATCCTTGGTTATCTTAGAGTATGTTCTCGGTTTCTTCTTCCCTTTTGCTTTTGTTTGATCCATTCGTGAGAAGATGTCTTCAAGGTCGATGGGCGCCTTGGTGGCGGCCCTACGCTGAGCCCTGGCGATCAGCCACTCTTGAGGCACTGTCTGGGTTGAGGATAGGGTTAAGTTAGCACCTTGTGCTCCCATACTTTCAACTGGCTGATCACAAATTAACAGCTGTCCCGCCATCGGAGGGGTGGAAGAAGGAGGAAGCTCTTTGTTTGCATCTGAGTTCTCCCCTATCTCACTGAATAATTGTCTGATATCTTCCTGTGATGGTGGCTCCTTGGTTCCCTCGAGCTCATGGATCTCGTCTGTTCTTTGTTCCCCTTCGACAGTTGAGTCGTCCTTGGCTGCATGGAGGAGTAGTAATTCATGGCGGCTCTGCTGGGTAGGTTCATGCACTTCGATCCCCTGGGTGGATGGGATTTCTCCTTCCTCCATCTGGGCACCCAGCTTAGTCGGATTGGGACCCTTTTGCTCGGTGTCCGGCATATCTGGAGCAGGAGGATCATTGGCTTGGAATGCCTCTATGTCGCTCTGGGAAGGCGGAGCAGGTATGCAATCCAAATCTATGGCACCATCGGGCGAACTGGGGTCTGAAGATGAAGTGGTCTCTGGCCTTCTTATGGGAATCTTCTCCCTCCTTGTTCTCTTGGACGTCCGAGTCCCTCTGCAAGCCTTAGTTTTCTTCCTTTTCTCTGGTTTTTCAGCTGATGTCCTTTCATCTTCGGAAGACTGAGAGTCGAAATTGCCCATCAGATGGTAAGTAAACTGGACCCCTTCATGGACTAGCCTCTCGATCTGGTGCTGTAACCATTGATCTGTGTATCTCGCCGGGGCTGCCATGACTGCTTCGAAATCCGTGATTGGGTCTTGAGACCAATCAACGCCTGGCAAGAGATGCCTCACTGCTTCGAATTCCCGGACTTGGAGACAATTCCCCGAGTCTGTGAGCTGATCCGGGACCCGACGGTACTCAAAGAGTCGCATTTGCTGCACACTCAATCTAGAATATTCCCGTCGCTTGACTTCGTAGTCATCGGAGCAATTTTTCCAGTAATCTTCAATTGACTCCTTTGCTCTGTAGCGCCTACCGTAAGCTCTCTTTGCCAAATTGTCATGATCGAAACATTTTCTTGGGAAATGTTCCTGTAGGCCATAAGAAGCTAGCTCTGCAAGGGATTCTTCTGCTAGGGTGGGAGTTCTCAATTGGACATCATGGTTGCCTATGATCATTGGAAATGCGAATCCAGCCTGCTTGCTTTCTCGTAATAATACGCCGGCAGGGCGTGATTGCCTTGCCACTTCCATGAGGACTACTTTATCGGTTGGGTACCGCGGAAGTCGAAGGGGGGCACCTTCGAAGCCAGCAATTTGGATGTAGGAGAATCTTGGGAACTGAATAAACCAGGCCCCATACCTCTGCACTAAAATGGTAGCTTGCTCCGAGAGCCTTATGTGTAACCCTCCCTGCATTAGCCTGACTAGGCGCATTGTGAAGGCGTCGTTGACACGTTCGTACTGTCCAACCGCGTAAGCCGGGCTGCTCTTTTCCCTTTGAGCTATATCCTGGTAGTGCAGCTGCGGGTAGCAATCATAAACCTTTACCTGACCAGGCCCATTCCCGATCTCACCTTTCATTATTAATCCTGGCAGTGGCTGGTTCTTTGCGAACATATAGACCAAATAGGAGGTCATGGTGAAATACTTCTTTGTCTCAAGATCAATCAGCTGAGCGTGGATGTTATCACTTATGATCTGAGCCCAGTCAAACTTAGACTTTCCGGCAAAGACCTGTTCTGTAAAATAGAACATCCATTCTTCAAAGTAGTTGGACTTAGGGAGTCCCATGACTCGGCTAAGTAAGGTGACCATATCACCATGTTCATTATGAAAGTCACTTCTGGGGGTCTTTTTCACAATCCTGGTGCTTGAAGGCCTTTTTTCTTTGAACCATTCTTCGTTAATTAGTGCCCTGCATCGAGCTGGGTTCATATCATACGCCCCCTGTGCCTCGTCCATTGTTGTAGCTATGGGATTATTTGGAAAGGGGATATCAAATGCATCGCCGATAGCCTCAGGGGAGAAGTCGGCAATAGTGATATCTTCCAGAAGCACTAATCTGGACTTTGGCTCGTAATGCCGAGCAGCTTCCACTACTAACTCATAGTTCTGGATTGCTGGAGGAAAACCTGCTGCTTGGGCGATGCCACTTTCCAGCATTTGCCTAGGCCTGCCATATGCATTGGGTGAGAAGACCCGATCCCTGAAATCCTGAATATCAATGTGGCCAAGGTCGGTGTCACCAATGTTGTCCCAGATACTCTGGACCTTTGACTCTCTTAACCCTCCCCTCTGATACTGATACTTCATTCTTTCAACTTTCCGTGGGATGTCTGATTTGGATGCTCGTGAGGTTTCTGCTGCAGCGGGTGTTTTTGATGATTCTGCCGCTGATTTAGGCATTTATCCTGCACAGCCAGACACGGATTACAAGGTGACACGAGAATGACGATGCGGGTTAGAAAATAACAGAAGTGTTTCAACAGACCGAGATTAGCTTAAATGTCACTCTGGGCTAACAATCTGATTAACTTCTACAGCATCATATTCCTGAAGATTTATGACTAAGCATTCTTACTCTCGAATTTTTTTGGATTAATTTTAACAAAGGCAGAACATGAGAATTTTGAAAAGAGATGCAGTTTTCGGCCAAACTCCGGGAATAAGTCCTAAATTTTGGATGCTCGAATGATGGAGATGCAGACTCTAAGCATTTCAAATTTTGCGTATTTGCGTATTTGATTCACACATTTTAAATGACCGTACGCGATAAGGCGTACTTACCTGATCGGAGCGAATGATGGGTGATTGCCCGACCTTGTTGCGCGGGGCGAGCGGATGATCCTGCAAAATTTGAATCCCAACGGTTATCCTTCCTGTTTAAATTTTCGCGGTTTGGAGGATGAAAGAGGATTTATCAATTTCACATGGTTCTGTGCCTAGCAACCTGAATTTTAAATGGTTGATGGGAGGATGATGCAGTGTCTTACCTCCTTGTTTTCGGATTTAAGAGTTCCTTTCGAATTTTGAATTGGAGGTTCTCGAATCTAACCTTCGCGGGTGTGCTCGTCCTGACCTCCGCGTTACACACTGTGCCTTCTGCGTTTAATGTTTTGCTTGCTTTTTGGACTTCGTTTTTAAACTTTCATCTTGGAATTTCGGACGCTTAGGGTCCGAAAACGCTGCTTGCCCGACCTTATTGAAGCTCGAACGCAGGGGCCCGAAGTATGCGTGTTTGATATGGTTGCTTTTAAAGCCTTAACACTCCCTTTTCATTCGGACGCGGGGGTCCGAAGCATGCATTTCGATGTTGTTTTAGAAACACCACACTTTCCCTTTCGGAGCTTAGGGTCCGAAGAATGTTTGATATGCGTTTTTTTTAAAAACTTACCTTTCGCCTTTTTCGTTCGGACGCGGGGGTCCGAAGTGTGCCATGCGCTGCATTTTTAAAACCTCAGTTCGCCCTTTTCATTCGGAGCTTAGGGCCCGAAGTATGCATTTCGATGCTGGAGAAATGCCTTTAAAACTTACTTCGCCCTTGGTCATTCGGACGCGGGGGTCCGAAGTGCGTCTCGATGTTGTTTTTGAAACACCACACTTTCCCTTTCGGAGCTTAGGGTCCGAAGAATGCATTTCGTGTGTTTTTAAAACTTTAACTTCGCCCTTTGTCATTCGGACGCGGGGGTCCGAAACGTTGTTTTTGATGTTGCTTTTAAAAACTTTAACTTCGCCGTTTTCATTCGGACGCGGGGGTCCGAAGTATGCATTTCGTGTGTTTTTAAAACTTTAACTTCGCCCTTTTCGGAGCTTAGGGTCCGAAGTATGCATTTCGTGTGTTTTAAAACTTACACTTCGCCTTTTTCGTTCGGACGCGGGGGTCCGAAACGTTGTTTTTTGAACAGTGTTTTAAAACTTCACTTTGTTGGAGTTCGGACCTGAGGTCCGAAATGGATGTTTGCACAATGTTTTAAAACTTCACTTTGTTGAAGTTCGGACCTAAGGTCCGAAATGGTCGCGCAGCATTACGTTTTAACTTGACTTTGGACATTTCGGACCTGGGGTCCGAAAATGGTATTCCACCTTACGCTTTTAAATTTTGAATTTTCACTTTCGGACACTTAAATCCAAAAAGAGGAGCGCATAACGTTTTTTTTACCTTAACTTGACTTTCGCCAAGTTCGGACCTGGGGTCCGAAAAGGAGATGCATTATGTTAAGTTTTGAAATTTTGGAACAAACTCTCGGTATTTACGCCCGAAAGCCAGATCAGTCAAAAGGGCTCATTGGTTCATTACTCCAACGTTGATCAGCTTACGGGCTGATCACGAACTCGCTCGAGGAGACACGAGAAACTCTGATTCGATTCTCGGGATGACGATCAAAAAACTCAAAACTGGAAAGGGGGACCCTGTCGGCGACAGGGGGCGTGTGCAACGCACAACAAATGGCGACTCTGCTGGAGAAATGCTCCCAGTCATTTCGGGAACGCAAGTTCGGATCGAACCTAGGATCTCTGGTTAACCACCACGACTGAGAGGAGAGAAGGAGAAGAATCTTTCAAAATAAGATAATGTGAATAGTCAAATCAAATCACACGCAGGTCGGATCAACTAGTGTGTGCAAATGGGGTTCATTCCAGCCTAGAAAAAGTTGTGGCATCAATGTTTCACTGCGTCGAGATGTCCAACGGGCTAATACTCCAAAAGCAACCTGGATAGAGCCCCGCTGCCAGCAAGCGTCCATAGCCCCGGCGGAGTTATCGCCTGTTAGCTCACAGAGATTGCTCTGTTTCCGGCAAGAAGGTTTGACCCCTTTTTCTTTTTATACCGGCAGAGATGCCTGCATTCCCTTTTGCCAATTTTACGCTTAACGCTTGATTTCAGAGCGCTTGATCAGTTTTTTTTTTTTTATTTTTTTTTATTTTTTTTTTTGGAATAGTAGGCAATGAAGCCTACGCGGGATTGAGCATAACAGTGGTCGCTGAAGCGTAGCCGCGGACCTTTCATCGATATAGCGTCCCTTTGATTAGCAACTGATTGTATGCAGTTTTTTTTTATGTGTATCTGTGCAGTAATCGCGATATTGTGGATAGGTTTTGACTAGGACAAGATTTTGTAGAGAAAGGTCGTCTAGATCTAACCGGACGGATCATGGGGTGCTCCATTAATCAAAAGTCTCCCCGAGCTTGGATTCCAAAAACAGATGGTAACAGTAATCTGGCGTCGCACCAGCGTTTGTACATGGCGAAGGCCTCCTTCAGGAAAATGACAGGGGTCCTAAAACGGAGCAGGAAAACAGGAAACTAAGCTAAGACAAGGAAGGAAAACGGAGCCGCTATTCACAATGAAAAAAGCTTGGGGAAGCCTATGGCTGGAAATAATGCTTGAGGAATTGACCATTCACGGGCAAGGGAACGTCCTCGCCTGTTAGGGTCCTGAGTCGGAATGCATTCTCTCCCAAAATTTCTGAAATTTGAAAAGGACCGAGCCACAGATTATCAAATTTGTCGTGCTCTCCCTTTCTTTCATGAGCTTTGTCCCAACAAAGAACAAGATCGGAAATGCGAAAGGCCTTTACTTTTGCCCGACCTTATTGAACCAACGCTTGACTACTTCTTGGTGTTTGGCAAAATTATTTATAGCGTCGTCTCTTTTTTCATCTAAGTATAACAGCTGGGATAACCTGGCTTCCGCAGCGTTATCGATTCCTAGGTATTTGCTCATGAACTGCAAAGTTGGTATTCTCAATTGTATCGGGAAGATGGGGTCAAGACCATATACTAAGTGGTATGGAGAAGTTCCAATGGCAGCCTTGCATCGGGTACGGTCTGCCCAAAGGGCAAATCGGAGTTGGGTATGCCAATCTCTCGGGTTCTTG
>NW_026730518.1:0-11000 GCF_030272615.1 Cryptomeria japonica
GTGATGCCTCTTTTTAGCCTACTCTGATGGTTTTATATTCTTTTTATTGTGATTCTGATAACTTTGGAAATATATATCTAAGATTCCTGTCGATTAAACTATGTTTTATACTTGTTATCTGGTAGATGCATGATTGATATTTCTTTATGTTGCAAAGGAATTTTGATTGTATCTTAGTTGTGGTTCTGTCCAGACATGTAGATTGTTGAATGGGCTTTAAAACTGTATGTCTTTGGGTTTTATATGTTGATAACAATTTTAGGAAGAATGCTCTGGTGTATCGCCTCAATAGTTTTGATCTTGTTGTTTTGAGTTTTTCCTTCTTCCCCTTTTCTCAAAACCATAAGGAAGAGTTGGCTTCTCAAACCCGGAGGTGATTTAGTGAGTCTCGCACAATTGGTCCCCTATCACTAAATTCCTCATAAGGCTATTTGCTTCCAGAGTAAAATTTAGAGTCAACAGGACCTTCTAAATTCTTTTCCTCATGATTTCCCTCTTGTGGTTGTTAATGAAACCATTTATGCCCTATATACCTAGTTTAAGCTTTGATTTACTACTAATTGGTTTATTTCCCCTATTAATGGTTGCAACTTTCTTGATTCACTCATTCAAGGAAGACAAGAATGTAAAGATTTGATGTATCTAGCACTGGTGTCTAGATGATCAATTGTTATTTGCCAATTTCTTATTCTAGCTATGGATAGAGATTCCAATGTTAAAGTGTAGATTGTTAGATCTAATTAGTTGCTTTCATGAATATTTATTGTTATAAGCATGTGTAGGTTTTTTGTAATTGTCTAGTACTATTCAATACTTGTTTTGGAATTTTTTTACACCTTTTGATGTTTCTTTTCCTTAGCTCTAGTTGTTTAGTATATTGTATCTATCTTCTACAAATAAGATTCATATTGTTTCATGAACTCTTGCCTCAATAAAAAGTAATGAGGTAATACAAAGAACCTACTATAACTAAATTCAATTAAATCATAAGTACAAAGTTTGATTAAATCTTCAAGGGTTTCTTATATATTCTCCCATTCATTTTAATCTCTAAAGAGTTTTAAATAGAACTCGTAGAATATTATTATTATCTCAAAAATATTTGGGTACAAAATAAACTATAGTCATCAATAAATGAATAATTTGTCTCCTTATTTCTATAGTTCAACTAATTAAGTACATTTTTTATTGTCCATTACCTTCCCTATAGTGAATTATAGCACTTATTCTAGCAAATTTCCTACCATAAGTGTCAACTTTACATAGTCGCGTGTTATTATGAGAAATAGAGGCTTAGGTCACAATATTTATAGGATCAAATGTAAGTCTCTTCCTAACATTTGAAGTTCCCCTAGATATTATTTCCCTTTGTTTATATTGGTAGACAATTCTTTTGTCAAAGGAACAAAGGAATTCATTTCACCAAGAAAAAGTAGTACACCACTATTAAGTTCATGATTCTCATTATGGACTAGGTATGTAATTCAAAAATCCAACTAGAGTAACAATATAGTTAGGAATAATCAATTGTTTGATTAAAAAGACTACCCCTAGGTAGACGATTAATCATTTATTGCAGTAGTGTTTCGATATGATTGCCAAATTTGAGGCAATTCAAATTTTGTATGTTTTGAGGGAGGGTAATAGGCTTGAAGACCACGTGGAAAATCTTGGCATAATTAGAGATGATGAAAAGTGGTGGTGGCAAGGGGAATCCTTTCCATTTCATTTGTGTGAACTAGTGAGGGAGGATGCCAAAACTCTCTCTTCGATAGAGCATTAATTATGACAAATGTTCACATGTATAAATCTATTCATTCAAAGAAGTGACGACAACCTTTCAGATTTAACTTGTGGGTCTGGTTTTTTCTCGTCTGTCTGAAGCCTGGTTTTAGTGTTACTGGAAAAACTTGCAGAGGAATAAATCTTATGGAGTTGTCATCGTGGGAGAAAAATGAAGAGGTCTGGAGGGAAGTTGTGGATGGGGGTATGGAACCATTTGTTAGAAAACTCCATGGCCAAAACCACAAGCTCACAGATTTCCTTGTTAGAAAATGGAATAATGGGGTTCTCAGTGTGCATGAGGAAGAGTTCAGGGTTCATGAACCCTTCATTGCTGAGATTAATGAGCTTAGCATTGAGGCTAAAAAATTCTATAGGGAGAGGAAAAATTCGGAAGAAACCCTCTCAATTTCCTACAACAAAAAGAGTGAAAGAAGCAGAATCAAGAAGAACCTGTATGGAGGCTACAATCGAAAGGTTCTTTTGAAGATATGGGCATAAATTGTGGAGATTATAATGAGGTACATAACCCTCTATGGCCACTATGCTAGTATGTTTTCCTATCATTTCACTATTCTGAATCACTTTAGGCATGATAAAATAATTTCAATTTCGTTTTATTTGTTGTCTTCTCTTGATCATTCCATTCATAAGCATTTTGAGAATGAGGAAAACCCAGTTTTGCATGAGGGGTTAATCCTCCTAATTATAGATTATGCTAAGGCTCATGAGGTTAAACCCTCCCTTGTTCTAAGAAACCCTAAATCCTTAGCAAGGTAGGAGGTGCATGATGTTTCAGACACAAAATTTGGTGAGGCGGAGGGTGGAATTACTATGGACTGGTATGACATCCATATTTTGAATGATTGAGAATATAAGCCCTCAGAGGATGAACGCCCCCGCAGAAGCCCACACCTGGCACAAATAGTAGCAGGAAAACCCCACCTAGATGGGCTATAAAAAAGTTGAAATCCCCTGTTTCTCATCCCCAAAATTTGGGCCCACAAAATCTTTAAAAGCAAAAGATTGGAAAAAAGGTGGAGATTCAAGGAAAAGGGGAAAATGAAATTAAACTTGATATTCCCCTTAATGTGGACCCCAATGAGATTAAATGTAACGAAATGGATGTTGACAAGCTCTTGGGCAATTCATTTGCTATTAAGGAGAAATGCTTCTAATGGGTTTTTGGTGAAATTAATTTCCTAAAATAGGGGATCAAGGATATTGTTGACTCTTTCACTGAGAATCTGACACTAGATAAAACTTATAAACTTTTGAAGATGTTCAAAAAAATTGTTGAAGATATTAAGGTCATGAAGATAGAGCATGAGGCTAGGATTAACAGGTTGGAGGATGAAATCCAAGATTTAAAGGGTAAACTCAAGGGCTTGGTAGAGGTTAATAAGGAGGAAGTATATAACAAGTGTTGAAGGCCTCAAAAGATTGAATGAGGAAATTGCCTTGCATAAAGCTCATATGACCAGATACAACCTACCTCCGAAATTAACCTGGACAATAAAAACCAAGATGTGTAGGCATCTATGGGACCCTCTACCAGGACTAGGAGCAAAAAGAAGGAAAGTGGCAGTTCGAGGTTCATCATGGAAGAACTCCAAGAGATCAATAACAAAGAGATCCAGAATAATGTTGAGCTTATGAAAGCTTTTACTTAGTTTCTTTTAGCTGGTGTTTTTTGTTTTCGGTGTGTTTTTTGTGGTTTGACTCTCTAGGGTGTGTCCCCTATTTCTGTTGTTGTTTAGTAGCTAGTTAGACTCTGGTTAACATTGTTTATTTTTTGGATGGATTTGGGTTTCAGGTCCCTGTAAAACCCATTTATCTTAATCAAAACCAATATAGCTAGGAAATTTTAAATACATGAGATATTAAGTTTGTATGCGATCTAAGATGGTGTTAGTGAAGAATGAAAAAAATGGAATTAAAGATTCATAATAAATTTGATGGGGTAGCAGAATAATCAATATGTAGATAAGTACTAAAACGAGAAGGAATGAGATGAATGATGTAAGAGATATAAAATCTATCTTACATGTTGTGTTTCCCATTCATTCCAACTTTTCAATTAGACCATGTAAATTGATTATCAATGTTATTTGAATTTCTATCATATAGGAAATCAACTACACTTGAAGAGTTGTGCTAGTAAATACAACTTTTTAAAAATTATCTCTATTGAGGTTAAAAATGATTTATATAAATTTCAATAATTCTTCACAATATTGAAGTTTTATTTATAGCATAACCTAGTCTATAGCATCATTAGAATCATATATGGACCTATTGAGGCAAACAAATTAGGACCTAGTCCTGAAATTAGCATTTGATGTTGATTATGTTGTGGGTTGTTAAAATAATTATATTTTAGGGTAGAATAGGACTTAATTAAGATTATGATCTAAGAGAAAGAGCAATAAAGTTGTTGCCAAGAAGAATGTGAAATTTTTAAGGCATACAATTTATAACACTACACAATGGTTTTTTGTTTAATTTCGTTGTTGGGTCATTTCTCCTAGTTAACAATGATTTTAGTTACAATTATTTTCATTTTCATGTCATTGGTTATTGAGCCCTTTATCCTAATCCCCCTTTTATATTTTTGGTCCTGAAGTGTTTTAATCTTTCCTAAATCTTAATAAGATATGCCTAATGTTGTGGTCCTCATATTTAGTTTTTGATTTTGTGAGTTGTTAGCTTCTTATTACATCACACAAGGCAATTGCATCACATGTTTATTGGAGTTATCCACTTTAAATATGTGAATCTATGTTATTTCGCAACATAGAAAACATGCTAGTAGGACCCATGGTTGTCCTATTATTTCCCTTTCAGTTAATACTTATTCAAGCTTTCATCATCATATCCATGTGTCAACGTGCTTTTTTAACTATGTCTAAAGTTGTGATCTTCCAGAATACTAACAAGTGTTTCTATTGTCAAAAGAGGGCTTGGATGTATATTTTTTTTATCCTTATGGAGTGGCAACACTCACTTTACAAATAGATTCAATGTAGATATTTATTATTTCATTATGTAACATCTTCTATTGGGTCTTTATATAGTTGGACCTTGCTCCAAAATATGACCTTGTATGATGTTGACATGCGGTAACCAATCCAATTGTTCCCCTCACTCTTGTGCATCATAAGTTTAGACTATGGGCCCAAATTTGAAACTATGATGACATGATATAGAGCCAATTCTCTCCATTAAGTTACCTTAGCTAGAACGTACATGACATGTTTTCACTGAATCTAGTATCTCAAAGCCAATGCACTCTTTGTAAGGTATGCCTATCACAAAATTTTGATTACAAAATAATGTGTGCCTTGTCTTTGTAGGACCATTAGGCTAACCTTTGCATGGTTTAATCATTTAAATAATAAATTAAGATTATTCCAAATATGGTGAGGCATGTCAAGATATTCAGGTTATTGATCAAGATCAATGACCCTAATTTGAAGCCATACAGAATGGCTAGTTGTCAACTAGTGGTTTGTACATATAGGCCTTAATGGAGGTTTCTATTTATATAATATGTTGATCGCTCATACCATTCAATCATTATTACATTTATTTGAGATCTTTGAAAAGATAAGAAGAGTTGTGTTTGAGGAATTTCCAAAATTTAAGAAGTGTGATCATATAGAAAGACAATTAGGGCTTACAAAAGGTGATAGCAAGTAAGTTGAAAATTAGCCTTTTGTTATTTGTTAATATTTAATAAGCATTTTATTGGTATTCTAGGGCTTGGTTGTTGAAAAGAAAATCCCTAAATACTATAAAATTGTTAAATTCTATAAGTGGAAAATTAGATTTTAAAAATACTTAGGAGCCTCAATTTCTATAATTTAAACCAATAGGTTTAAGTGCAGTGATCATAACCTCGAAAGGAACTAAGAAGGGATTGCATGATAAAATATATTCTCAATTACATAGATCTTCAAAGAGGATAATGCATGTCAAGGGCATAGGTATTGTATTTGACAAACTAGTAGATAGAGCAAAGAGTTGTAGGGATCAACATGTCCTAATACATGATTTGAGTTTGTTCAAGCATGCATACAATAAAAGTATACCTCCTATGCTAATTAACAAAACATAAAGATTAGATTTGGGAAGACTTGTCATTCCTAATATTTTTATCATCATACACTTGATCAGACTAGTAGCTACAGGCTATAATCCTAATATAATAGAAATATTTAATGACAAAGGTGTTTTCCTTGTTGGTTTTTGCATGAGGTTTATTTGTGAAACATTATTTTGAATCCTAATCCACATTTTCCAATTTATTTTTGGTATTTAAGAAGGAAACATGTGATATTCCCACGTAGCTTTAAAGTTAAGTGGCCTCCAAATTACAAAAGAAAAAATAGAGAGTGTAATCTTATTACATTTGCAAGGGGATATTTTGAGCCTTTTAATTATGATATCTTTGAAGACTATTTCATGAAGACATACTTTAAGTTATATGTCAAGTCATAGGAATTAATGTGAATACTTAAGTGCCTTTTCATTTAATGATGATTATTGGAAACATCCAACATACTTGCAACAAACACCTTCTTTGACTTTCCATCATATATTTTAAATGGAAACCACAAAGCCCTTATGGACAATAAGCAAGATGGATAACTTATTTAATTTAAGTGTTATTCTTTTCTGTCCCACATCCTTTTATATAATGGGAGAAATACTTAGGGTCCACAAATGAAATTGAGAAAGGAACATGACTAGAATCAAAGGATACCAATTTAGAAGTGGATGTATTTATGGGATATGCACAATGAAAAATATAGCTAGATGTTATCATTAAAGAATTGTTTGGAAATGTAGTAATTAAAATTTTGGGATACACCATTAAGCAGAGATTATCTACCAAGGTAAGAAACTTATTGAGACCCCTTGAGAAACAACCTGATCTTGGAGTGAAGCACAATTGTGAAGATTAGTTCTTTTACTCAAAATACATAGTTATCAAGGTTTGTGATACACCTCTTGTACCTCATATTTTTCTTAGGAATGTATTTGATATGACAACATTTTTATAAATCATATAAATATTGAATGAATTTGACAAAATTCATCTAAGAAATGCAAATATGGGTTCCTTCATTCCATTAAACATCATTTTCTCCAATATTTTGAGATCACAACAAAGGATCGATTTGAGTTGGTATAATCCAGATTGTTTTCCTACAAAATGACTTCTGAAAAATACATAGCTTGTTACTTTGAGCATTTTATTCATCAAGCTAGGATTGGGATAATAATAGGGCCTTTATATATGAGTATAAAAAAATTAAAGACTTGATAAAAAAATATATTCTAAAGTTGAGGTTCCAAGTAGAAGAGAGGGATGGGTTAGGGTGTATATTATAAAGGAAAAGATGGAAGAGAAAGAACCCTTCCTACCCAAACAGATTTGTAGGATCTAGAACTTAGAAATAGGGATGATATGGATAATATAGATGATAGAGTAGGTAATATGCCAATATATGTAGCGAACATGCCTTAGCCTTCTACTTAACAATATTTTCTACCTTGATGTCCACAATTGATTGTGCCATTCTATAAATTTCCACCTCATAAGTAACAAGTGGGTAAGTAACAATTCATAATACTAACATACAAAATTAAATAAATTAGAAATACATCATATCCATTATTAAAACTATATATGTTGGAATTGGAAATAAGAATTATTGTAAGACATATAAGATTCAACCACCTGAAACCTAGTTCTATAATCAATCCACCATACACCAATGAAGAACCTAAAACCATGCAAACAACAAACTAGAAATGTTATACCTTCAAATGCTCATAGAGTTTGATCTCCAATGTTTTCCTATCTCCATTGATCTTGTTTGATTGATTATAGTTGCTCTCAGATTTTGTGTCCAAAAGAACTCAATAGAGAATGAATTTTGGTTGCAATTCGATAGAGTGTAGTTACTTTCCTAAATGAGATTCAAAAGAGAGGGAAAGAGGTCTCATTTATAGAGAATGCCCTAAAAATGGAGGGATATGATTAATAGGTGGAAGGATAAATGGTCATCTCAGATTAAAGGGTAGGTATAGAAAAAAGGAAATTATTAGGAAGGTGGTTAAATGTAAATTAAGAGATGAATGGAAAGTGTCATGGAGGGAAGAAGATAATGAATTAATTAAATAAATAAAGGTTTATTTAATTAATAGAGAAGGTGGGTCCAATTAAATAAATAAAATATTTATTTAATTTAGGAAAGCGGTATTCAAATAAATAAAAGTATTTATTTAAATTAGGAACAAGGTATTTAAATAAAAAAAAATATTTATTTAAATTGGGAAAAGGATAGAAGAGTATTAATGAATTAATTAATTAAATAAAAATCTAACTAATTAATAGAAGACTTAGGATAAAACAGTTAAATAAATAAAATATTTATTTAATTAGGCTAGGACAATTTTAGGTGTCTACATTTTGTCCCTCTTTGAGACAATATAGCTTGTCGTGTTGTTTCAAAGAAAAATAATATGGTGATATAGTAATTTGCTCATGGTAAGGAAGATGGTATGCCCCCTCGAGAGATTATGTGATTTAAAAAAAATAAAAATGGAAAATCTCTCGAAAAAGAAAAAAGGCTATGCAAGCAGAACAAGCAAGTGGAAAAGGCTAGGGACGGGTGAAAATGAGGTCTCAAGGGATCACGGTGAACGGGGGGTCACCACGATCATATAGGTTTACCACTCCTATAAATAGGATCTTGGAAGAGGGATCACTTCATTTGCATTCATCACTTTCATTGTTCAAAGTGCAAAGCGAAGGAGAGGTTAAGAGCATAGTAGTGGAGCTATGACAAAGAGATTCCATTGATTCAAATGTATCTGATGACATGAACAGTTTGAGGAGTATGGAGAGCTGGTATGTACCATGTCATCCTTTTAATTTCATGTATTTAATGTGTTATTAATAGGGTTATATTGCATTTTGCTAAAAATGTGGCTCTACAGAATATACCAAAATCACCTATATGTTCATTCTTAGCACATATAGGTCAGATAATAGCGCATTTATGTTCATGATGTATATAGGATTGTTATTAGTGCATCTATGGTCCCTAAAAATGTGTATGTAATCAAAATGCATATATGGTAGGTCTCACCGCATCTGCGTCCAATGATGATATGTTTTTGGTCTTGGTGCATATGTTTCACTCATAAGTTTGTTTATAGATTCTTGATGCATTTCTATCAAACAATGACACATATAGGGCAGAATTATGTTTATGCATGATGAAACAACATTGAGTTATTTCCAGCATGTTCGAGATAAACATAAGCTTATATAATGTAAAAGTAGGGGCAAAACAAGTTCTCACTGTGATAAATAGGAACAACCAGTAAGATTGATAGTTGTATTGATGAAATTTGGTAATTTTCCTCAACAAGATAGGTTGTAGAGCGACTGATGAAGCTGATGAAGTCGCAAGATAGAGCTGATAAAGGTGAACTAAAACTATCATGATTTTGACACGATTGCATTTATGAATGTAGGTTGATTTAGCCCTCTTGGATTCACTCGATAAATACCCACAAATGCAATGGTTGAGGTCATAGTTATCTAAGGATGACCACTTAACACTATCTATACTCGGTCTATGACATTGTATATTCATGCTTGAGATTCAGATGAATATCAGTTTGTTATCTGCATTAGCTAAGTAGTGGTACAATGAGCACTGCGCAATCCACTTGCTAATAGGGGAGATGTCTATCACATAGGGGATGTCTACCAAATACTAGGAGTCCCCATCCATGGAGAGATGTTTTGTTATGATTGAGAGGGTGGGGATATAGATGCTCTATGTCATGTCTTTGATTGTGATGATTTGGAGGTCTATTGTAGCAACATTAGCTAGGATGAGTTGTATGAGGTAGGGCTGGTGAGGTTTACTCGGACTATTGTTATTAGAGGAGTGATGAGTGGTTAAATATGTCCTGTGTTGGTATTCTACACTCTATGAGAATATGGTTGATGTTTTCATTGATGGCAACCAACCGGTAATAGGTTTCTACACAGGCACCGACATCGTAGCCATCATCACTAACAGACACCGGTATTGCATACATCATCATTAGTAGGCACCGGCACCAGCAAGCACATTCACTGGCATCTAGATTACACCGACAATGAAGTGTATTGGCTCTCAAGCCGATATGAGACAAAGTTTTATTTATATGAATTGTATTGTAAATGCAATTAATTATTTCTAAGCCAACATGATGTATTGCAAAGACTTATATATGCATGAGATCTTATAGATCATTTCGTATGATGAAGAGTAGGATAGGTTGTTATTATTGGTATATGTAAAGACAACGAAAGGTTTTTTGTTAAGGTATTTGACTAAGCTTAAACCTGTGTTGAACTAGGCATTAGAGATGCTATTTTGAGTAGTACATTATATTCGATTTAATTATCCATTTTGTAGTTAGTGACGCTCTCCTATTGAGCAGTGACCTCTAGGCTGTTAGGCTTCCTGCATGTGTAGGCCCATGTTGTAAGTAATATTTATTCATATTGGTCAGTGAGTAAATATTATGGGTCACAAATCCTGTTGTTCATCAAAATTGATTAACCCAAGTTCACCTGTAATCCTTCTATGAAATGGCCAGTTTCAGTCTATGAAACACATCAAGGCTTGGACAACATAAAATAGGACCCTAAATGATCCTCTTGTACTTTAGGTTCTACTAGACCTAGGGGGGGACACCCTTTTGATGCAATGAATCAAACTCATTTACTCACCATGATAGCATCAATGAAGAAGATAAACCATTCCACAGGCTCAACAAATTAGATAACACATACAAATTGGCTAGATCTTATACAAATAATGGGTGAAATAGACCTTGGGAAGGATACAACACAAACCCCTAAACATAAAGGGAAATAGATTTTTCTTTAATTTGTAAATCTGAAACTATCCCCAAATCTGCAAGACTAGTGCCTTGTTCATTAGGCAACATAGTCACACATAGAACTACAAAAGTGTATCCTAGTCACAAATTGGTTCTCCTTAAACAATATTCTTGCACTAATACCTTATACTAATGCATTACTCAATTTATTCACAAAATTATTAGATTTGGGACACATTCCATTATTCATGACTGATTACAGAGTTTAAAACCTTCATTGAAGGATACCTATG
>NW_026730519.1:0-11000 GCF_030272615.1 Cryptomeria japonica
TTCAATTTTGATGCTATTGGCTGTAGAATCAAGGCTTGCATCTTGAAACCTTATTGTGCCTCCAAATATCGATTTTGATGCTCCAAATTTGGGGCTTTTGATGCAAAATTTCTAAAATAAGAACACTGACACTAGAATCGAGGCTTGCATTTTGAAACTCTGTTGTGCGTTTAAACATTTATTTTAATGCTCCGAAACTGGGGCTTTAGAGGCACAAGCTTCGAAATGAGGTTCTAAGAGCACGATGTGCGCCAAAATCATATGTTGACTCTATTCAGTCTAGAAATAGGACTTGCATCTTGAAACCTTGTTATGCCTCCAAACATTGATTTTGATGCTCCAAATTGATCTTTTAAAAAAATGATGTGCGTCTAAATGGAATTTTAACGCTACAAGTTCTGGAATAGGGACTTGCTTCTTGAAACCTTGTTGTGCCTCAAAACATTGATTTTGATGTTCCCAAATCAGGGCTTTCAAGGCACAAGCATCGAAATGAGGTTCTAAGATCACGATGTACATCAAAATTACGTTTTGACGCTACCGACTCTGAAATTTGGACTTGTGTCTTGAAACCTTGTTGTGCCTCCAAATACTAATTTTTATTTTCCAAAAATGAGGCTTTTGTGGCACGACCTCTGAAATGAGGTTCTAAGAATGTCGTGTTTGTCAAAATCATGTTTTGACGCTATCATCTTGAGAATCAGGACTTGTGTCTTGAAACCTTGTTGTGCCTCAAAACACTGATTTTGATGCTCCGAAACTGAGGCTTTCGAGGCACAAGCTTTGAAATGAGGTTCTTCAAACCTTGTTGTGCCTCCAAACATTGATTTTGATGCTCCAAAACTGGTTCTTTCGAGGCACAAGCTCTGAAATGAGCTTCTAAGGGAATGATTTGCGTCAAAATGTAATTTTGATGCTACAGGCTCTGGAATAGGGACTTTCTTCTAGAAACCTTGTTGTGCCTCAAAACATTGGTTTTTGATGTTCCAAAATCAGGGCTTTCAAGGCACAAGCTCTGAAATGAGGTTCTAAGAGCACGATGTACATAAAAATTTCATTTTGATGCTACCGACTCTAGAATTGGGACTTGTGTCTTGAAACCTTGTTGTAGCTCCAAACACTAATTTTTATGCTCCAACAACGAGGCTATTGAGGCATAATCTCTGAAATGAGGTTCTAAGAATACCATGTTTGTCAAAATCATGTTTTGACGCTATCGTCTTGAGAATCGGGACTTGTGTCTTGAAACCTTTGTGCCTTTAAATATTGATTTTGATGTTTTGAAACTGGAGCTTTCAAGCCACACGCTCCGAAACGAGGTTACAAGAGCATGATGTGCATCAAAATCACGTTTTGAAACTACAGGCTCTAGAATAAGGACTTGCATCTTGAAAGCTTGTTGTGCCTCCAAACACCAATTTCCATGCTTCGAAAGCGAATATTTTGAGGCATAAGCTCTGAAACAAGGTTCTAAGAGCACGATGTGCATCAAAATCATGTTTTGACACTACAGGCTTCGGAATAGGGAGTAGAATCTTGAAACCTTGTTGTGCCTCCAAACACCAATTTTGATGCTTCAAAACCAAAGATTTTGAGGCATAAGTTCCAAAATAAGGTTCTAAGAGCACGATGTGTCTCAAAATCAAGTTTTGACCCTACCGGCTCCAGAATCAAATGTGCATCAAAATTGAATTTTGATGCTGGGTCTAGAATCTGGGCTTGCATGTTGAAACCTTGTTGTGCATAAAAACACTGATTTTGATGTTAGTAACAATTGTGTTTTGATGCTATCAGCTTGAGAATTGGGACTCGTCTCTTGGAACGTTGTTGTGCCTTTAAACATTGATTTTGATGTTTTGAAACTGGAGCTTTTGAGCCACACGCTCCGAAACAAGGTTCTAAGGGCACGATGTGCATCAAAATCACGTTTTGACACTACAGGCTCTAGAATAGGGACTTGCATCGTGAAAGCTTGTTGTGTCTCCAAACACCAATTTTGATGCTTTGAAACTGAAGATTTTGAGGCATAACCTCCAAAACAAGGTTCTAAGAGCACGTTGTGCAGCAAAATCAAATTTTGACGCTACCGGCTCCATAATCAGTACTTGCATCTTGAAACCTTGTTGTGCCTCCGAACATCGATTTTGATGCTTCAAAACTGGGGCTTCTGAGCTAAAATTCTAAAACAGGGTTCTAAGAAACAATGTGCATCAAAATTCAGTTTTGATGCTACTAGCTCTAGAATTGGGGCTTGCATCTTAAAACCTTGTTGTGCCTCAAAACACTGATTTTGATGCTCCAAAACCAGGGCTTTCGAGGCACAAGCTTCAAAATGAGGTAATAAGAGCACGATGTGTGCCAAAATCAGATTTTGACGCTATTGGCTCTAGTATCGGGACTTGCATCTTGTGACTCTAAACATTGATTTTGATGCTCCAAAACTGGGTCTTTCGAGGCACAAGCTCTGAAATGAGCTTCTAAGAGAATGATGTGCGTCAAAATGGACTTTTGATGCTACAGGTTCCGGAAAAGGGGACTTGCTTCTTGAAACTTTGTTGTGCCTCAAAACATTTACTTTGATGTTCCAAAATCAGGGCTTTCAAGGCACAAGCTCTGAAATGAGGTTCTAAGAGCACGACGTACATAAGAATTGTGTTTCGATACTACTGACACTAGAATTGGGACTCGTGTCTTGAAACCTTATTGTGCCTCCAAACACTAATTTTTATTCTCCAAAAATGAGGCTTTTGAGTCAGGACCTCCAAAATGAGGTTCTAAGAACACCATGTTTGTCAAAATCGTGTTTTGACGCTATCAACTTGAGAATCGGGACTTGTGTCTTGAAACCTTGTTGTGGCTTTAAACATTGATTTTAATGTTTTGAAACTGGAGCTTACGAGGCACATGCTCTGAAACACCAATTTCGATGCTTTGAAACCGAAGATTTTGAGGCATAATCTCCAAAAGAAGGTTCTAGGAGTACGATGTGCGTCAAAATCAAATTTTGACGTTACCACCTTTAGAATCAGGACTTGCATCTTGAAACCTTGTTGTGCCTCCAAACATTGATTTTGATGCTCGAAAATTGGGGCTTTTAAGGCACAATTTCTAAAACAGTGTTCTAAGAGCACAATGTGCACCAAAATAAGATTTTGACGCTATTGACTCTATAATAAGGACTTGCATCTTGAAACCTTGTTCTGCCTCCAAACATTGATTTTGGTGTTCCAAAATCAGGGCTTTGAAGGCACAAGCTCAGAAATGAGGCTCTAAGACCACAATGTACATCAAAATTGTATCTTGAAACCTTCTTGTGCCTCCAAACACTTATTTTTATGCTCCAAAAATGAGGCTTTTGAGGCACAACCTCCGAAATGTGTTTCTTAGAACACCATGTTTGTCAAAATTGTGTTTTCACGCCATCAGCTTGAGAATTGGGACTTGTGTCTTGAAACCTTGTTGTGCCTTTAAACATTGATTTTGATGTTTTGAAACTGGAGCTTTCGAGCCACACAATCCGAAACGAGGTTCTAAGAGCACAATGTGTATCAAAATCACGTTTTGATAGTACAGGCTCCGGAATAGGGACTTTTGTCTTGAAAGCTTATTGTGCCTCCGAACACCAATTTTGATGCTTTGAAACTGAAGATTTTGAGGCATAAGCTCCAAAATAGTTCTGAGAGCACGATGTATGTGAAAATCAAATTTTGATGGTACCAGGCTCCAGAATCAGGACTTGCATCTTGTAACCTTTTTGTGCCTCCAAACATCGATTTTGATGCTCCAAAATTGGGGCTTTTGAGGCACAATTTTTAAAACAGGGTTCAGCACAATATGCATCAAAATTGAATTTTGATGCTACTTGCTCTAGAATCGAGGCTTGCATCTTGAAACCTGGTTGTGCCTCCAAACATTGAGTTTGATGCTCCAAAACTAGGTCTTTTGAGGGACAAGCTCCGAAATGAGCTTCTAAGAGAATGATGTGCGTCAAAATGTAATTTTAACGCTACAGACTTCAAAGAGAAACGTTGTGTCAAAATTCCATTTTGACGCTACAGGCTCCAGAATACGGACTTGCTTCTTGAAACCTTGTTGTGCCTCCAAACACTGATTTTGTTGTTCCAAAATTAGGGATTTCAAGGCACAAGCTCCGAAATGAGGTTCTAAGAGCACAATGTGCATCAAAATCATATTTTGACACTACAGTCTCCGGAATAGGGACTTGCCTCTTGAAAGCTTGTTGTGCCTCCACACACCAATTTTGATGCTTGGAAACCGAACATTTTGAGGCATAAGTTCCAAAACAAGGTTGCAAGAGCATGATGTGCGTAAAATCCAATTTTGATGCTACCCCGCTTCACAATCACGACTTGCATCTTGAAACCTTGTTGTGCCTCCAAAGATCGATTTTGATGCTCCAAAACTGGGGTTTTGAGGCACAATTTCTAAAATAGGGTTCTAAGAGCACAATGTGCATCAAAATTGAATTTTGATGCTACTGGCTCTAGAATCAGGGCTTACATCTTGAAACCTTGTTGTGGCCCTAGAATCAGGGCTTGCATCTTGAAACCTATTTTAGAAATTGTGCCTCAAAAGCCCCAATTTTGGAGCATCAAAATTGTTGTTTGGAGGCACAACAAGGTTTCAAGATGCAAGTCCTAATTCTGGAGCCGTTAGCATCAAAATTTGATTTTGATGCACATCGTGCTCTTAGAACCTTGTTTTGGAGCTTATGCCTCAAAATCTTCAGTTTTGAAGTATCAAAATTGGTGTCTGGAGGCACAACAAGCTTTCAAGATGCAAGTCCCTATTCCGGAGCCTATAGCGTCAAAACATGATTTTGATGCACATCGTGCCCTTAGAACCTCGTTTCGGAGTGTGTTGGTCGAAAGCTCCAGTTTCCAAACATCAAAAGCAATGTTTAAAGGCACAACAAGGTTTCAAGACACGAGTCCCAATTCTCAAGTTGATAGCGTCGAAACACGATTTTTACAAACATGGTGTTCTTAGTCCCTATTCCGGAGCCTATAGCATAAAAATTCAATTTTAACGCACCTCAGTCTCTTAGAAGCTCATTTCAAAGATTTTTCCTCGAAAGATCGAGTTTTGGAACATCAAAATCAATATATGGAGGCACTACAAGATTTCAAGATGCAAGTCCTTATTCTAGAGTCCATAGCATCAAAATCTGATTTTACCATACATCGTGCTCTTAGAACCTCATTTCGTAGCTTGTGCCTCGAAAGCCCCGATTTCGGAGCATCAAAATCAGTGTATTGAGGCACAACAAGGTTTCAAGATGTAAGCCCCGATTCTAGAGCTAGTAGCATCAAAATTCAATTTTGATAAACATTGTGCTCTTAGAACCCTGTTTTAGAAATTGTGTCTCAAAAGCCCCAGTTTTGGAACATCAAAATCGATGTTTGGAGGCACAACAATGTTTCAAGATGCAAGTCCTAATTCTGGAGGCCGTACCGTCAAAATTTGATTTTGACGCACATCGTGCTCTTAGAACCTCATTTCAAAGCTTGTGCCTCAAAAGCCCCGATTTTGGAGCATCAAAATCAATGTTTTGAGGGACAACAAGGTTTCAAGATGCAAGCACCAATTCTAGAGCGAGTAGCATCAAAATTCAATTTTGATGCATATTGTACTCTTAGAACCCTATTTTAGAAATTGTGCCTCAAAAGCCCCAGTTTTGGAGCATCAAAATCGATGTTTGGAGGCAAAACAAGGATTCAAGATGCAAGTCCTGATTCTGGAGCCAATGGTGTCAAAATTTGATTTTGACGCACATCGTGCTCTTAGAACCTTGTTTTGGAGCTTATGCCTCAAAATATTCTGTTCCGAAGCATCTAAATTGGTGTTTGGAGGCATAGCAAGCTTCCAAGATGCAAGTCTCTATTCTGGAGCTTGTAGTGTCAAAACGTGATTTTGATGCACTTCGTGCTCTTAGAACCTCGTTTCGGAGCCTTTGGCTTGAAAGCTCTAGTTTCGAAACATCAAAATCAATGCTTAAAGGCACAACAAGGTTTCAAGACACAAGTCCCGATTCTCAAGCTGATAGCGTCAAAACACGATTTTGACAAATATGGTGTTCTTAGAACCTCATTTCCGAGGTTGTGCCTTAAAAGCCTCATTTTTGGAGCATAAAAATTAGTGTTTGGAGGCACAAAAAGGATTCAAGACACAAGTCCCAATTCCAGAGTCGGTAGCGTCAAAATGAAATTTTGATGTACATTGTGCTCTTAGAACCTCATTTCAGAGCTTGTGCCTTGAAAGCCCTGATTTTGGAACATCAAAATCAATGTTTTGAGGCACAACAAGGTTTCAAGAAGTAAGTCCCTATTCGGGAGCCTGTAGCGTCACAATTCCATATTGAAGCACATCAATCTCTTAGAAGCTCATTTCGGAGCTTGTGCCTCGAAACCCCCAGTTTTGGAGCATCAAAATCAATGTTTGCAGGCACAACAATGTCTCAAGATGCAAGTTTCGATTCTAGAGTCAATAGCGTCAAAATCTGATTTTGGCACACATTTTCCTCTTAAAACCTCACTTCAAAGCTTGTGCCTCGAAAGCCCTGGTTTCAAAGCATCAAAATTAGTGTTTTGAGGCACAACAAGGTTTTAAGATGCAAACCACGATTATAAAGCCAGTACCATCAAAATTCAATTTTGATGCTCATTGTGCTGTTAGAACACTATTTTAGAAATTGTGTCTCAAAAGTCCTAATTGTAGAGTAAGTAGCATCAAAACGCAATTTTTATGTACATCATGCTCTTAGAACCTCATTTCGGAGCTTCTGCCTTGAAAGCCTTGATTTAGGAACATCAAAATCAGTGTTTGGTGGCACAACAAGGTTTGAAGAAGTCCCTATTCCAGAGCCTGTAGCATTAAAATTCCATTTTGACGCACATCATTCTCTTAGAAGCTCATTTCGGAGCTTCTACCTCGAAAGACCCAGTTTTGGAGCATCAAAATCAATGTTTTGAGGCAAAACAAGGTTTCAAGATTTGCAAGTCCCGATTCTAGAGTCAATATTGTCCAAATTTGACTTTGACGCACAACAAGGTTTCAAGACACAGGTCCCGATTCTCAAGTTGATAGCGTCAAAACATGATTTCTACAAACATGGTGCTCTTAGAACCTCATTTCGGAGGTCGTGCCTCAAAAGCCTCATTTTTTGAGCATAAAAATTAGTGTTTGGAGGCACAACAAGGTTTCAAGACACAAGTCCCAATTCCAAAGTTGGTAGCGTCAAAACGCAATTTTGATGCACATCATGCTTTTAGAACCTCATTTAGGAGCTTGTGCCTTGAAAGCCCTGAATTTGGAACATCGAAATCAATGTTTTGAGGCAAAATAAGGTTTAAAGAAGCAAGTCCCTATTCCGGAGCCTGTAGCGTGAAAATTCCACTTTGAGGCATCATTCTCTTAGAAGCTCATTTCAGAGATTGTGCCTTGAAAGACCTAGTTTTGGAGCATCAAAATCAATGTTTGGAGGCACAACAAGGTTTCAAGATGCAAGTCCCGATTCTAGAGTCAATAACATCAAAATCTGAATTTGGCGCACATCGTGCTCTTAGCTCCTCATTTCGAAGCTTGTGCCTCAAAAGCCCCGATTTTCGAGCATCAAAACCAGTGTTTTGAGGCACAACAAGGTTTCAAGACGCAAGTCCCTATTCCAGAGACTGTAGTGTCAAAACATGATTTTGATGCACATTGTGCTCTTATAACCTCATTTCGGAGCATATGGCTCGAGAGCTCCAGTTTCAAAACATCAAAATCAATGTTTAAAGGCAAAATAAGGTTTCAAGACACAAGTCCCAATTCTCAAGCTGATAGCATTAGACCACGATTTTTACAAACATGCTATTCTTAGAATCTCATTTCAAAGGTTGTGCCTCAAAAGCCTCATTTTTTGAGCATAAAAATTAGTGTTTGGAGACACAACAATGTTTCAAGACACAGGTCCCAATTCCATAGTCGGTAGCATCAAAACGCAATTTTGATGAAACCTTGTTGTGCCTCAAAACACTGGTTTAGAACCTCATTTTGGAGCATCGAAATCAGTGTTTGGAGGCACAACAAGGTTTCTAGAAGCAAGTCCCTATTTCGGAGCCTGTTGTGTCAAAATGGAATTTTGACGCACAACATTCTCTTAGAAGCTCATTTCAAAGCTTGTGCCTCGAAACACCCAGTTTTGGAGCATCAAAATCAATGTTTGGAGGCACAACAAGGTTTTAAGATTCAAGTCCCAATTCTACAGTCAATAGTGTTAAATTCTGATTTTGACGCATATCGTGCTCTTAGAGTCAATAGCATTAAAATCTGATTTTGGCGTTAAAATATGTGTTTTGAGGCACAACAAAGTTTCAAGATGCAAGCCTCGATTCTACAGCTAGTAGCATCAAAATTCAATTTTGATGCACATTGTGCTCTTAGAACCCTGTTTTAGAAATTGTGCCTAAAAAGCCCTAGTTTTGGAGCTTCAAAACCGATGTTTGGAGGCATAACAAGGTTTTAAGATGCAAGTCCTGATTCTGGAGCCGGTAGCGTCAAAATTAGATTTTACCGCACATCGTGCTCTTACATTGTTTTGGAGTTTATGCCTCAAAATCTTTGGTTTTGAAGAATCAAAATTGGTGTTTGGAGGCACAACAAGCTTTCAAGACGCAAATCCCAATTCCAGAGTCAGTAGCGTCAAAAAGCAATTTTTATGTACATCATGCTCATAGAACCTCATTTCGGAGGAACATCAAAATCAATGTTTTGAGGCACAACAAGGTTTCAAGAAGCAAGTCCCTATTCCGAAGCTTGTAGCGTCAAAATTCCATTTTGACAGACATCATTCTCTTAGAAGCTCATTTCGGAGCTTGTGCCTTGAAAGACCCAATTTTCGAGCATCAAAATCAATGTTTGGAGCCAAAACAGGGTTTCAAGATACAAATCACGGTTCTAAAGTCAATAGCGTCAAAATCTAATTTTGGTGCACATCGTGCTCTTAGAACCTTATTTCGAAGCTTGTGACTCAAAAACCCCCAGTTTTGGAGCATCAAAATCAGCGTTTTGAGGCACAACAAGGGATCAAGACGCAAGCCCCGATTCTAGAGCCAGTAGCATTGAAATTCAATTTTGATGCACACTGTCCTCTTAGAACCCTGTTTTAGAAATTGTGCCTCAAAAGCCCTAGTTTTGGAGCATCAAAATCGATGTTTGGAGGCACAAAAAGGTTTCTTGATGCAAGTCCTGATTGTGGAGTTGATACCATCAAAATTTGATTTTGAGGCACATCATCATCTCGGAACCTTGTTTTGGAGCTTATGCCTCAAAATCTTCGGTTTCGAAGCATCAAAATTGGTGATTGGAGGCACAACAAGCTTTCAAGACATAAGTCCCTATTCCGGAGCCTGTAGTGTCAAAACATGATTTTGATGCACATTGTGTTGTGAGAACCTCATTTCGGAGCGTGTGGCTCAAAATAGCCAGTTTCAAAACATCAAAATCAATGTTTAAAGGCAAAACAAGGTTTCAAGACACAAGTCCCGATTCTCAAGCTGATAGCATCAAAACACGATTTTGACAAACATGGTGTTTTTAGAATCTTCATTTCGGAGGTTGTGCCTCAAAAGCCTCATTTTTGGAGCCTGTAGCATTAAAATTCCATTTTGACGCACATCATTCTCTTAGAAGCTCATTTTGGAGCTTGTCCCTTGAAAGACCCAGTTTTGTAGCGTCAAAGTCAATGTTTGGAGGCACAACAAGGTTTCAAAATGCAAGCCTTGATTCTAGAGTCAATAGCGTCAAAATCTGATTTTGGCGCATATCATGCTCTTGGAACCTCATTTCAAAGCTTGTGCCTCGAATGCCCCAGTTTCGAAGCATCAAAATTAGTGGTTTGACGAACAACAAGTTTTTAAGATGCAAGCTTTGATTCTAGAGCCAGTAGCATCAAAATTCAATTTTGATGCACATTATGCTCTTAGAACCCTGTTTTAGAAATTGTGCCTCAAAAGCCCCAGTTTTCATTTTGATGCACATCGTGCTCTTAGAACCTCGTTTCAAAGCATGTGGCTTGAAAGCTGCAGTTTCAAAACATGAAAATCAATTTTTAATGGAACAACAAGGTTTCAAGACACAAGTCCCGATTCTCAAGCTGATAGCGTCAAAACACGATTTTGACAAACATGGTGTTCTTAGAACCTCATTTTTGGAGCATAAAAATTAGTGTGTGGCACAACAAGGTTTCAAGACAGAAGTCCCAAGTCCAGAGTCGGTAGCGTCAAAACGTAATTTTGATGTACATCATGCTATTAGAACCTCGTTTTGGAGCCTGTGCCTTTAAAGCCCTGATTTTGGAACGTCAAAAATAATGTATTGAGGCACAACAAGGTTTCAAAAAGCAAGTCCCTATTTCTGAGCTTGTAGCGTCAAAATTCCATTTTAACGCACATCATTCTCTTAGAAGCTTATTTCAGAACTTGTGCCTCAAAAGACCCAGTTTTGGAGCATCAAAATAAATGTTTGGAGGCACAACAAGGTTTCAAGATGTAAGTCCCGATTCTAGAATCAATAGCCTCAAAATCTGATTTTGGTGCACATCTCTTAGAACCTCATTTCGAGGCTTGTGCCTCGAAAGCCTCGATTTCGGAGCATCAAAATTAGTGTTTGGAGGCACAACAAGCTTTCAAGATGCAATTCCCTATTCCGAAGCCCATAGTGTCAAAACATGATTTTGATGAACATCGCTCCTAGAACCTCGTTTCAAAGCGTTTAGCTCAAAAGCTCCAGTTTCAAAACATCAAAATCAATGTTTAAAGGCACAAGAAGCTTTCAAGATGCAAGTCCAAATTCTAGAGCTGGTAGCGTTAAAATTTGATTTTGACGCACATCGTGCTCTTAGAACCTTCTTTTGGAGCTTATGCCTCAAAATCTTTGGTTTCGAAGCATCAAAATTGGTGTTTGGAGGCACAACAAGCTTTCAAGACGCAATTCCCTAT
>NW_026730520.1:0-10988 GCF_030272615.1 Cryptomeria japonica
GCTATATCGGATGGTAATTCTCCATCTTTAACACCGTTGCCATACAAAGATAGGCATTTGTGAGATTCTAAAACAGAACAAAACAGGTTAACAATAGGGGATTTAAGAGATTTGTAGTGAAAGTTAAATGAAAATGAGAAGATTCATAAATTTTGGAGTAAAAGCTCCAAACAATGAGAGATTTTCTGTAAAACCCAAACATAATAAGAAATTAAAGGATTTTAAGTAGAAGCCAAAAAAATGAGATATATCGGACAAAACTGGAAATAGGAATTGAACGGCAAGCTACAACAATAATGCAATATTAAGCAGATAAATAAAGCAAAAGATTAAAAAATAAAACTTTGAAGATAGATATAAAAACAATTACCCTGGCCAATTTTGTTATGGATCTGGAAATACCGCAACCTCTGTTAGTGATAAAGAATAAATCCCACTTTTGTCTTTTGTATGAGAATCGCTGAAACTAAACGACGATGAAAATAAGACATTGAAAGCAAGACAAAGTCAAGGAAAACACAAAGAGAGTTGCGAGAGTTTGGAGACGGGAATGGGATCCCTAGATTTCATGTTTTGCAGCTTTCCCTATTTCTCAGGAACCAATGATTTTGCTAAAAAGGTATAATCATAGAGAATAAATGAAGATGTTTGGAATACACTGATGTATTAAATTTTTCTCTGGTCTATCTTGTATTATTGGGTTCCCTCCGCAAGGTTATAACTATTAATGTAGTTTGGCTGGCAAAGTGAAGTCTAAGAATTTTTTACTAAAGCTAAGTAGAGCAGAGCCTACAAGAGCAAACAAGAGTTGGTAAAAGACATTGCCAATTCAAAATGCTCATTTTACTGCATCTAAAATGCCAAAATAAGAGGAATTGTTACGGGTGTCATTCCATTAAAATTCAGGAAATAAGTACCAAATTAAACAAAAGGTATTTACTTATGAATTCTATTGATGCTGTTAGCAAAAATAGAGTTTGTGAAAAAAATTGTGAAATTTAACAAGAACAAACAAGAAAAGGTAGCATTTGTAAATAAGGCAGAGTAATAAGGTTTCAAAATACTATAGAAACATTTGAAAACTGGGAATAGAAAGAGTAATACCTTTCTACCAATTGAAAGCTGGGAATAGCAATGATAACGCCTTATTGCCTTTGGCCTACCGAGTCCCATAAAGCATCACAGAGAATATCTGATAGCAAACTGTATGTCGCTGATCGAAAATTGTAGAAGTATACCAACAAAAAAAACTAAGCCCAATGCAAGAAGTATGTAGAAGCAGAAAGATCGAGGCATGTACACCACCAAATGCCATAACATTAAACTGCCTAACCAATTTATGAATGCCAGCTACAGTCGTTAAACAACATGTACATTGTAGCTGGCATTTAAGAATGACAGTTGCTGCCTTAATTATTGTATTTAAAATATGTACAAAATCCTATGCTCTGAAATCATAAATCATTGGAATATTTTTGGGAAAAAAATAAAAATAAACCCCAGCAAAAAATCAAACAACCAATAATATATCAAAAAATTAACAAATTAACAAATAGTTTAATAGAAAGAAAAATAAAACTTTAGCATAAGATAATATTTTTCATCTTACACAATTACCAAAGTAAGTTAATGCTCTTTTTTGATTGAGATGAAAACATTAGTTCCCTGCTTAAGGCAGGGACTAACAAATGATCGAAAGCCATATCCTCATCGAAATTATTATTGATGAGACCCAGCGATGTCTCATCGATATAAAAGAGCCATCGAAGGAAGGAAATGTCGATGAATTCCAGAAAGGACTCACTAAAGATAATAACTTCATCGACAAAAGATATCGAAGAAAGCAGAGAGGGTCTTCATCGATGGGAAAAGTTCTCAAGGAAATAATACTATCGGTGCAACATAAAAAGGACCCACCGAAAGGAGCGTTTTCATCGAAAGAATAATATTGATCAGACAAAAGGAAGCTACATCGATAAAAGATATCGATGAGGATATAGGTTTCGAGGAGGTTAAAAGGCATGTTCTCGATATGCATGGTTTTGCCAATGTAACTTTATCGGTGAAGAATGATAAGGGAAAATAAAAAAAGCTTTGGTGAGATAATAGACTGATTCATCGACGGGGCATAGTGATATCGATGAAAGAAGTATTTCGATGGAAAAATAAAGGAGCACACCGAAGCCCAAGGTTTCTTCAACATAAGACCCGACTGATATCAGATATGTTTTGATGAGGAGACAGCCATACTGATCAAATATAGTATTTCGATGAAGGGAAAAATACTTGATCGAAGTAATATTCAAAACAAAAGTATTGTCGATAGAAACAAAGAGACCGATGGACTAAAGAAACAAATGATCAAAAGACATATCCTCATAGAAATGATTATTGAATGCCACGAAAATCAGAAACAAATCTGAGGGAAGGTCACATCGCCATTAAATTCAAACGTGTGCCCGAGTGACCGTTGTCCAAACTGCCATTACTAACTGATTAAATACACCATAAGTAGTGGATCAACATCAAAGGACACATCATTAAGGAATTCACAGGCGACGAACTAAAAGCAGGAATTGGGAGAATTCACAGATGACAAACTGAAAGCAGGAATTAGGCGAATTTACAGATAAAGCTCAAAAATTCCAAGTAAGTTGTTTGCACATAGACCTTTTTTTTAAAATTCAAATGGAATCATCATCTAAAACTAATAAGACCAGAAAGGGAAAAGAACCTATCACTGCAGAAGAAAAACCTAAAAGACAAAAAGGGAAGGACGTTCTTTGGCCCAGGACCTAATTGACCAGTGGCCATCATCTAGTTTGAGGTCCAAGAAGATTAGAGCTGATGAGGAAGGCCTAGAGGACTGTTTGAGGATCTTGGAGACATATGGACAGAATTGAGAGGGTATGAATTATTCATATATGGGTACAACAGAAGAGTTTCCCCTTAACCTATCAACAATTTATGGCGATTGAACTTAGGAAGGTTATCTTTGGCTAATGTATTCAAGAATGTGGAGCTCATGAAGGCATTGGCAAACAATTATGACCCTAAAACCAGGACCATATATAACTACATGGGTGAGCCAATTCTTGCAATCAAAAAGGAGCTTATTGACACCATGTTCGAGTTGGATTGGGGATTTGAAGAATTGATTGACCTCAAGAAGTTAACAAGTGAATATTTTAACCTAGAGCACATTTACAAAACATGGAGACTCCCTATACATAGACCTAGGAATGCAGGGTCCTTAGTGCCACTAGGTCAGGATGACAAAGCTCCCTATGATGTCAACTCTTTCCATCCATATTTCAAGTATACCTTTTACTATGTTTCCCAAGTTCTAGGGATAAAAGCCCATCCTTTGATGGATATTGCAGCCATGGTCATTTGTGCCGATTTGTAGTCTAAGGACCCCCGCTTCTTTGATTTTTCTACTTATTTGGTTGAGGTTTTGAATCATGGGTTAGAAAAGTTAAAGGGGGATGTCATCAATGTTCATTTCAAGCATTATTCCTTACTTATGCATATGCTATTGAATGTAGGCCAAGATGAAGGGTTATGGCCAGAAGAGTTATGTGTCAAGATATATGACAATGCTAGGATGAGAAAACCAGAGCAACTATGGGTTTCTTCATGGGACTAGAGGTATATGAATAATCAATATTGGCATTTTGAGGAGTTCTTTGTCAAGCCATTATATAGACTATTGGGATGCCCATGCAATCATGCCCTTGCACTAGAGGTTCAAAGATTCCTAAGACCAAAAGATTTCACTAAAGATCCCTCAAATAAACACAATTGGGGAGATTGGTATTGTTTTTCAAATTGCACACAAGTCAGGGTATACAGGTTCGAAGGGAGACCATACTTACTACCACTTACAGTCCCTAATAGAGTGGCTTGTCTGGAAATTATGAGGCAACTATCAATAGTGAGTACAAAACATCTGACAAGCCATGGGAAACAATCAATTGTACCTGGGTTATTAGTATTTTTCAGATTTTATTGTGAAAAGTTCAAAGAGTTATGGCCTCCTGCAGACAAAATTGGATTATTATGGCATGGCTATGAGGGATCCAAGGCCCAATTTTGATCCTGAAGGATACATAAGGATAGCCCGGTCATCAAAAAAGCTGAAGGCTGGAGAGCATAAATCTTACCTACCAGATGACCTCATCAAGAACATTGGCTAAGAAGAGGCCAGAGTGAAGCGAATAAAGTTTGAGAAAGCAATGTAGGCTTATAAATGGAAGCTTTTTAGAAGGAAAATAGATGAGAATGTGCTACAAAAGATTGAAGACCCCTTAGAGTTGACCAACAAACTTATGGAGCATGAATTGGAAATACTTGAGGGAGTCTCGCCTCATGTTTTTAGGGATTAAATTGATACTATTAGGAATACAGAGCCTTTGGCTCATATGTCTCCTGCTTCCACATCTGGCATCATTCTATTCACTCCTCGAGAGGATTACCCCCTAGTTATGCAAAGGATACATCGATAGACTTGGCAATAGGACAATTGAATGTCTGAGAAGTGGCTGACATCAAATTCCTAGAGCATGAGGATTTCATTGCTGATAGTGACTTCATTTATTCCAAGGATTTCACCACATTCCTCTATCAACATAAAGGATCTCAAATTAGGAATAACATGAGAAATAGTGAAGAAGAGTAGCAGCTTCAAAAGTTACAAGAGGAGATGGATCTTGTGATGAGAGAAATGACACCTGAGAAGGGAAGACAGTTGCTTAAGGAAGTCGGTGCGCTATTATACTCTGGATAGGACATGAACTCTGCCTTGTTGTTTGATGGATTCCTCAAGAAATAGGACCCAAGTAAGAAAATGACGCCAAAAGAGATTGTTAAACTCTTTAGAGGATCAGGATATCATCCAGATCAGAAGGGTCTTCTACAGTGGGCTATCTATCCCAAAGATAAAAGACCTATATTGGTTGATACAAAAGAAGCTTTTGGACATTTGATGGTGCAGCAGGTTGGAAAGACTAACCCTAGAACAACTGCCAAACTAAATTTGGATGTCGCTAAACTGAACCAAGATCAGATAGTGTTTCTAGTCCGAGAAAATTCTACATACAAAAGCCTATATAAGAAAACCGATGAAGAAAAATAGAGGCTGCAAGCAAGATTGCTTCAGATTGATACAGGTACCAGTCAAACAGGGATGACATACGGTGTTGACAGAGATGCCATGGATGCCTTGAAAGACGCTATGTATTGGAGGAACAGGGTTGAAAAGACATCTCAGCACGTAATAAAGGAACAACAAAAGATGGATAAATTAGTTCTCGAGGTCGTTGAGCATAGATTCAAAAGTATGGTGCAGGTTGCAGAAATCTATTGGAAGACATACACTGGAATAGTAAAAGATTTGAAAGAGCGTGAAAGGCTCAGGTCTTGGTTGGAAGGCATGATGAATGACAACAGTTTGATGAATCCAGGTGAGAAAATTAAAGTCAAGGCTTACTTGAAGTCCCATGATGAATTGGCAAATCAATTAAGGAAAGAGCTTCAAAGGCTGGACAATGGGAATACCCCTAGGGTGCCCTCTTTTTACAGTAATAGTTAGTTAGTATCGTTAGAACAGTGGAAACAAGAGTTCAGTGATGAGAAGAATCGAGCAGTAGCAGAGTTGGATCGAGACAAAGAATTGTCATTTTGTGTTAACCATATTCTATCCAATCATTTCCAGATAGAAAGCGACATGAGGACACTAAAAAATGACGTTCTAATGTATAAAGATGATAAGTACATTGAACACATAGGAATTTTGAACTTGTTTATCTTCCAATTTGTTAACAAAAGTGCTAATTAATAGTTATGTGCTGAAAAGCCATGATGCTAGGTGACAATGTATACCCTCATATAAATGAGGGAACTTTTGTAACAATAAGGATCATTAGAGAAGAAGTAGAATATAGCCTCAAGCTTACTATTGTACCATTTTGCGATCATACATAATATAATCAGTCGTCTTTCCTTTGTGTATATGTTATGGATTACTGCATCTTTCTATAGGCAGTTGCTTGTGATATTATCTAAAGGAGATAAGGTTACTTGTGTTCTTCCAATAAAACTCTGTGTTTCATATTGTGGATTTGAGTAAAAGATTTACTTGCAAATATAGTTTTGTATATAGTGCGGCTACATATTATCTCAACCATGGTGCGCCTGCATATGTATATAGTTTTGTTTATAGGTGGAAAGCCTAAGGTTCAATGTTGAACTTGGTTGCTCTGATACCATATGTAATATTCTATTAACTCTATACTTAAAGAAAATAAATTGTGATCTATATTAAGATAAAAAATTGAGCATTTCAAAATAAAATATAACTACTTCAGTTGAAGGAGAAAACTAACTAAATGTTCTTCAACATAATAAGAATCTAACTAATTTATCTAAAAGGAAGGTAATCTTTTAACGATAAAAAATATTGAACAAATATTATTAAGCTAATCAATATGAGAAAGGATTTCAAATGGCAAGTTTCATTTTTGAGGGAAGAGATAAAAGTTCAGAGGTTGCAATTCATTTAACTTTGCAACTAAAACTTTTTGTATCAAGCCTCGACATAGTTTGGAATAGGGAGAGCATCATCAAGGGATTCTCCATTAAATCATAGACTTGCTAGTCTCCCATGCCCCTTCATAAGTCAAGGCAAGTACATAGTTGAAACTCAGTCCAAAATAGTGAAGAAGTGCAACAAATGACATGAGAAGTCTAAATAAGTATTATAGCAATCATGAGTCAAGGATTAATGAAGAGATTTTTTGTATCCATGATACAATCCTTAAAAGAATCCATGATACAATCTCAAACACACTTTTTACCGTTCTCTTGGTGATTGTGCCCAATTGTGTATGTCTTGCTTATATGAAAATGGCATTTTGTAGCTTTCCACCGATGATGTATTTGAGATGTCTTTGATTTAGATATGGCATGAGCTTAGTCGTAGAGTGAGACTAGGGAGTTGGACCATCTCAACCATGGTGCACCTGCATATGTATATAGGTTTGTGTATTAATTAAAGATTTTCATTTAATTTTAATCAACTAAAGAGAAATATTCATGACTTACAAGTAATAAAAAAACTTACAAGGATGAGGCATATTCATTACTTACAAGTAATAAAAAGAATTTCAAGGATGAGGCATATTCATAACTTTTGCAGTCCTACCTTGGATATCAACACTAGAAGCAACTCATATTGTTCGTGTACTGACAAGACAATATGGGAGTTCATTATACCCAGCAACTTGTGGTGTTGAACATTGTTCGTGTTGGCTCTATTGGACCCTGCAATTAAGATTCAATATTCATTATTCAATAAGATTAACTGTGCAACATAATGAATGTGAGGCCCTACCCCGATTCAGTTTGACATTTTCAGTTATTTGCATATTGAGACTATTATGGATGCTTTATTTTATGCATTATGGACTTAGAACTTATATGATACCATGATTTGGACCGCACTGACATTTGTTGATGTTTTATTTCATGCATGATGATTATGGAACCTTAGATATGTTACTAGAATAGAATTACATTATGATGGTGAATGTCATTTGCAGGATTTTATTTTGATAAAAGAAAAATGATGCATATTTATGAATGGTTCATTTTTGGGAAATTATGTTGTTTGCTTATGTGAAATTGAATGTGAAAACAAATGAGGAATTGAATTATTGTTGCCTAATGTATGAGTGTTTGATTTCCAATAGAATCCATGTATTTGATTATGAATAATTGTGATTATTTGGAGTTACTAATGTGTTAATTGAGATGCGCAGGAAATTATCCATGTAACCATGGAATTTATGGAGAATCAAGCCTAGACCAATGTGCGTTTGTTAAGCCGGGAGTTGTCTATTTGGAGAGACAACACCCCTCCCCTTGTAATGTATTTATTTGTGATGTGTATAATGCTTGAGTGTAAAATTTAATTTATGTGTAATTATGTAATCCTTCAAGAGACATATTCCATGTGTAATTTTTATATTGTAGTTTTGTTGTGTCACTTGACACATGTGCTGATTAAGTGTCATTGATGTTGACTTGTCTCTTGGAGGGAGTTTTGTTTCTACCCAAGCCATTCAAAAACATGAGTGTGGTCCCAAATTTGTCTTGGGTAGGGAGTCATGGGAGTGGTCAACTCATGCTTGACCCGTAGGTAAACTTCAGTGGGGTTTCCAAAGGGTTTAATGGACTCCTAGGGTAAGTTTTTAGGCTTTTCCAAAGGTCCTAAGGGTATACCTAGGGGTTAGGGGTGTTATGCAACATGTGACTTCTCCCATGTGACTATGAAGTCACTTCAAAAAGTGGTGTTTTCAAGATGCACGAAAATTGAACTTAGAAAGTTCTTCCTAGGATAGAGAACCTTCCTTTTAGAAGTTAAACTCTCTTCCCCATCTTCTTCCACCTTTTCCCTTTCCAATTTTAGGAATGTGCAAGAGTTTGGGAAGGGCAACCAATGGGAACTCACACCTCACCCAAGGGGTTGGGAAGTGTGTGAGAGGCCTTCTTAGGCAAGAACTTGCAAACTTAGTGAGTAATCACCCACTCTCCTTTCTTGGAGATTTTGCTTGTTTTGGAAAAAGTTAGTAGGAGTTGGCATTTTTAGTGGAAATTTGGGAGAAAAGATAGTGGAAATTGGGCAGCTCATCCCCAACTAAAGTTAGCAAACCTTTTGGCAGAATTAGGTTGGTTACTCCCTTCTTTCTCTTATTATGTTGAAAATGATAGTTTATGTTGTTTGTAACAAGAAAAGAGTTGCTTGAAAGATTGTGTTTTATGAAGTTTTTGTGTTGAAGTAAAATGTATAGTTTTTCCTTTCTATGTGTTTGTTGTGTTTCTTGTTGTTTTTTTTTGGGAGTGTCCAAGATCTCCTATCCTTGGGAGGGTAGGAAGATCTTGGGGTGGAAGGAGTTTGACAGCCATGGGTGAGAGGCTCTCCTTATGGAGAGTGTTCTCAAGGGAGTCCTTGGTGACCCTTGATGCATAGCCTTGTGTATGCATTTGGGGGTCATAAGGGGAGCATATATGGCCTTGAGCCTTTTTGGGGGGCATAAGGTTTGTGAAATGTTTGGGTTGCATTTGTGTTGCCATGAGGTGGCTAATGTAGTATTGTTCTTTTGGCATGCATTCTCCCCATTGGTACATGGTCCACTTCCACCCATGGAAGAGTCACCATGAAAGTGGTGAATGTGAAGCTTGGGAAGGGGAAATTTGATTGTGAATGTGTTCCTATGTTTTATAGTGGTTTTGTGTGTGTGTAACCCGTCTAGTGCTTGGTTCTCCAAGCTCGGGGGTGGCTTCTAGTAAGCCTAGGCTGGGAGGTGAGCTTCCCATGGTCAAAAAAAAATGTGATGTTTTTGCAGGTTGCATGGGAATGGGAAAAGATGGATTAAAGAGCTATGTGGCTGATTTTGTTGCAGAAAAATGATTAAAACAAAAATATAGGGCAGAAATGGAAGCATTCAAATGTTGTAGTATTCTCTTTCAAAAGAAGTTGTATTATTTTCAAGTTATTATAGAAAAAGTATTATAGGGATTTCATCCCATTTGAACTCATGTTTAGTTTGTATCCAAACCATCTTGTATTTACATTTGTCAATGAAGACACATATTTTACCTACTTGTAGTTTTGCAAAAGAAAATGAAAATGTTAGTTTGCATCTAGATTCTCAATGTTTTGCATAAAGAAAAAAAAAGAAGAGAGAGTTATGTATGCACTTTTGAGCAAACTGAAATTTAAAGATTAGATGTTACTCCATTCTTTCCTTAAGTTGTATATGTTGTTGTATATTTAATTAAAAATAGTCTTTTATTTGCTGTTTATTGCAGAAGATAAAACTTGTTATAATAGTTTATTTCTTTCAAAAAAAAAATACATTTAGCAATTAGTTTTAGCATTTTGTTACAAGAAAAAGAAATATTGCATTTAGAGTTAGGTTTATTTTGTTACTCAAAAAAAATTGCATTATTAGTGCTAAAAGGGAATGCATTGTTAGTTGTTTTCAAATAAAATATAGAACTAGTAGAGTGACAAATACCCTTGCATAAATAAATATATATATATATATATATATATGTGTGTGTGTGTGTGTGTGTGTGTGTGTGTGTGTGTGTGTGTGTGTGTGTGTGTGTGTGTACACATATATTTATATACATATTTACACATTTAAATATCACTTGAAGAATATGTTCAAAAAAAAAAGAGAGAAATGACCCATTTACAGATCTGGTTTTAACACAAAAGAGAGGAGACTGATTTTAGTGCTAAATCTCTCACTATATATATATATATATATATATATATATATATATATATATATATATATATATATATATATCTCTTTTATAAGAAATCTGCCAGTCATCATACAGGAACTTCATGCATTTTTATTTTTTTTTTACCAGATAATATACACATGTATAAACATATATATATATATATATATATATATATATTTATACATATATATATATATAATTATAATGATGTTATTAAACAAGAAAATAACCATAACATACACCTTCGAGGGTTTGAAAACCCCATTTTTATACACAGCAAAAAAAGAAAACGAAGTAAACCAAATGCCATCGAGGGTTTTAAACCCTGTGAAAACGCACAGTAAAAAGAAAAAAAATTAAATAAACGTTCTTTGAGCATAGGCCGCGCTGGTTGGGCGGGGCCGCAGCACTCGGGCGGCGGTGGCCGCAGCCTGCGGCACCCGCAGACTGCGGGCGGCGACGTCCGCAGACTGCGGGGGCCGCAGCCTGCGGACGGCGCCGTCCGCAGCCGGCGGTGCCGCGCTGCGGCACTCCCCGCACCACCGCCTCCATCCTCCCAACAATCTCTGCGCCGCATGAAAACCCTTGCACCCCGCGTGAATACGTTGCCCCGCTCGGTCTTCTTTCGCCGTCCACCCTGCACTCTTCTCACCAACGCAAAAAAA
>NW_026730521.1:0-5000 GCF_030272615.1 Cryptomeria japonica
TTTTTTAAACTCCTAAATTTTTTAAACTCCTAAATTTTTTAAACTCCTAAATTTTTTAAATTTTTTAAACTCCTAAATTTTTTAAACTCCTAAAATTTTTTAAACTCCTAAATTTTTTAAACTCCTAAAATTTTTTAAACTCCTAAATTTTTTAAACTCCTAAATTTTTTAAACTCCTAAAATTTTTTAAACTCCTAAATTTTTTAAACTCCTAAATTTTTTAAACTCCTAAATTTTTTAAAATTTTTTAAACTCCTAAAATTTTTTAAACTCCTAATTTTTTAAACTCCTAAATTTTTTAAACTCCTAAATTTTTTAAAATTTTTTAAAATTTTTTAAACTCCTAAAATTTTTTAAACTCCTAAATTTTTTAAACTCCTAAAATTTTTTAAACTCCTAAAATTTTTTAAACTCCTAAATTTTTTAAACTCCTAAAATTTTTTAAACTCCTAAATTTTTTAAACTCCTAAATTTTTTAAACTCCTAAAATTTTTTAAACTCCTAAATTTTTTAAACTCCTAAATTTTTTAAACTCCTAAAATTTTTTAAATTTTTTAAACTCCTAAATTTTTTAAACTCCTAAAATTTTTTAAACTCCTAAATTTTTTAAACTCCTAAAATTTTTTAAAATTTTTTAAACTCCTAAATTTTTTAAACTCCTAAATTTTTTAAACTCCTAAATTTTTTAAACTCCTAAAATTTTTTAAACTCCTAAAATTTTTTAAACTCCTAAATTTTTTAAACTCCTAAATTTTTTAAACTCCTAAATTTTTTAAACTCCTAAATTTTTTAAACTCCTAAATTTTTTAAACTCCTAAATTTTTTAAACTCCTAAATTTTTTAAACTCCTAAATTTTTTAAACTCCTAAATTTTTTAAACTCCTAAATTTTTTAAACTCCTAAATTTTTTAAACTCCTAAATTTTTTAAACTCCTAAATTTTTTAAACTCCTAAATTTTTTAAACTCCTAAATTTTTTAAACTCCTAAAATTTTTTAAACTCCTAAAATTTTTTAAACTCCTAAATTTTTTAAACTCCTAAATTTTTTAAACTCCTAAATTTTTTAAACTCCTAAATTTTTTAAACTCCTAAATTTTTTAAACTCCTAAATTTTTTAAACTCCTAAATTTTTTAAACTCCTAAATTTTTTAAACTCCTAAAATTTTTTAAACTCCTAAATTTTTTAAACTCCTAAATTTTTTAAACTCCTAAATTTTTTAAACTCCTAAATTTTTTAAACTCCTAAATTTTTTAAACTCCTAAATTTTTTAAACTCCTAAATTTTTTAAACTCCTAAAATTTTTTAAACTCCTAAAATTTTTTAAACTCCTAAATTTTTTAAACTCCTAAATTTTTTAAACTCCTAAATTTTTTAAACTCCTAAATTTTTTAAACTCCTAAATTTTTTAAATTTTTTAAACTCCTAAATTTTTTAAACTCCTAAATTTTTTAAACTCCTAAATTTTTTAAACTCCTAAATTTTTTAAACTCCTAAATTTTTTAAACTCCTAAATTTTTTAAACTCCTAAATTTTTTAAACTCCTAAATTTTTTAAACTCCTAAATTTTTTAAATTTTTTAAATTTTTTAAACTCCTAAAATTTTTTAAACTCCTAAATTTTTTAAATTTTTTAAACTCCTAAATTTTTTAAACTCCTAAAATTTTTTAAACTCCTAAATTTTTTAAACTCCTAAATTTTTTAAACTCCTAAATTTTTTAAACTCCTAAATTATTTTTTAAACTCCTAAATTTTTTAAACTCCTAAATTTTTTAAACTCCTAAATTTTTTAAACTCCTAAATTTTTTAAACTCCTAAAATTTTTTAAACTCCTAAAATTTTTTAAACTCCTAAATTTTTTAAACTCCTAAATTTTTTAAACTCCTAAATTTTTTAAACTCCTAAATTTTTTAAACTCCTAAATTTTTTAAATTTTTTAAACTCCTAAATTTTTTAAACTCCTAAAATTTTTTAAACTCCTAAATTTTTTAAACTCCTAAATTTTTTAAACTCCTAAAATTTTTTAAACTCCTAAATTTTTTAAACTCCTAAATTTTTTAAACTCCTAAATTTTTTAAACTCCTAAAATTTTTTAAACTCCTAAATTTTTTAAACTCCTAAATTTTTTAAACTCCTAAAATTTTTTAAACTCCTAAATTTTTTAAACTCCTAAATTTTTTAAATTTTTTAAACTCCTAAATTTTTTAAACTCCTAAATTTTTTAAACTCCTAAATTTTTTAAACTCCTAAATTTTTTAAACTCCTAAAATTTTTTAAACTCCTAAATTTTTTAAACTCCTAAATTTTTTAAACTCCTAAATTTTTTAAACTCCTAAATTTTTTAAACTCCTAAATTTTTTAAACTCCTAAATTTTTTAAACTCCTAAATTTTTTAAACTCCTAAAATTTTTTAAACTCCTAAATTTTTTAAACTCCTAAATTTTTTAAACTCCTAAATTTTTTAAACTCCTAAATTTTTTAAACTCCTAAAATTTTTTAAACTCCTAAATTTTTTAAACTCCTAAAATTTTTTAAACTCCTAAATTTTTTAAACTCCTAAAATTTTTTAAACTCCTAAAATTTTTTAAACTCCTAAATTTTTTAAACTCCTAAATTTTTTAAATTTTTTAAACTCCTAAATTTTTTAAACTCCTAAATTTTTTAAAATTTTTTAAACTCCTAAATTTTTTAAACTCCTAAAATTTTTTAAATTTTTTAAACTCCTAAATTTTTTAAACTCCTAAATTTTTTAAACTCCTAAATTTTTTAAACTCCTAAATTTTTTAAACTCCTAAATTTTTTAAACTCCTAAAATTTTTTAAACTCCTAAATTTTTTAAACTCCTAAATTTTTTAAACTCCTAAATTTTTTAAACTCCTAAAATTTTTTAAACTCCTAAATTTTTTAAACTCCTAAATTTTTTAAACTCCTAAATTTTTTAAACTCCTAAATTTTTTAAATTTTTTAAACTCCTAAATTTTTTAAACTCCTAAATTTTTTAAACTCCTAAATTTTTTAAACTCCTAAATTTTTTAAACTCCTAAAATTTTTTAAACTCCTAAATTTTTTAAACTCCTAAATTTTTTAAACTCCTAAATTTTTTAAACTCCTAAATTTTTTAAACTCCTAAATTTTTTAAACTCCTAAATTTTTTAAACTCCTAAAATTTTTTAAACTCCTAAATTTTTTAAACTCCTAAATTTTTTAAACTCCTAAATTTTTTAAACTCCTAAATTTTTTAAACTCCTAAATTTTTTAAACTCCTAAAATTTTTTAAACTCCTAAATTTTTTAAACTCCTAAATTTTTTAAACTCCTAAATTTTTTAAATTTTTTAAACTCCTAAAATTTTTTAAACTCCTAAATTTTTTAAACTCCTAAATTTTTTAAACTCCTAAAATTTTTTAAACTCCTAAACCCTAACTCATCCTAACTCTTTGCTTAAAAGTACCCGCACATGCAATTAATTAATTTAATTAATTGACATTTTTAATTCCTTCATAGTGTTGTTATATGTAACTAATTAATTAATTTGATTAATTGACATATTTGCAATTAATTAATTGATTAGTTACTTTAAGCGTGACTGTTGGTTTTTTGGAAGTTGAGGTGGTTGTCCCCTCATTTCTATTTAAACCCTTCAAAATGTAATTTTTTGTAAACGATTAAGTCCACTGATGAGAGGGTGAAATTCCCTCGAAACATGTCTGGACGTTTCTTCAATAAAATTATTCTTTACTCTCATGCTTTTTTCCAGTTTGAATCTGATGCTGCAAGTGATAAAATTCTTAAATTATAATCCTAAAATTTTATATCTTCACGCTGCCGTCAGATTCTTACTTGTACCGTTCACATGGCCGTCGGTTTTTCACTTCATCTGGTCTTTTTGGGATCAGGTGCTTGCTGTTGATAGCCTTTTGGATGGTTTTCGATGGAGATTGGGCTTGTTTTTTGAATCTGCTTCTCCATCTTTTTGCGATCTTTTGGATTGATTGTTCAATCTCTTTGCTGCTGGGGTTTGCGGGCGAGCTTCCTCCTCCATCCGTGGCTCTTGTCACTATTGGTGGAGGCCCGGGGGTCGCTGTTTTTGTCGCCCATCTCGGGCTCCTTTACGGCCGACCATGCTGGTTTTATGCCAGCCTTGGCACTTTGTGCCCTCGGCACCCCGTGCCCTTGCTCCCCGCCGCTGCCGTGGACTCCTCCTGCCGCTGTGGACTCTGCTCCCCGCCGCTGCCGTGGACTCCTCCCGCCACCGTGGACTCCTTCACGCCGCTTGGTCTGCTCTTTGGCCGCGGCTTGTTCTTCTTCGCGCGGCCCTTGGTCTTCCGCCTTTGGTCGTTGCTTCTCCACCGGTCTGGGCAACATTCGGGCCGCGGCCTGCACTTTCCACGCTCGGGCTGGGCCTTCGGCCCCTTTCGGACGCCGCCACTTAGCATTCGCTGGTCGCCGCCTCCTGCGGTTTCTCCTTGAGATCCGCCTCCCTCGCCTGGTTCGTGCTCGGCCCCCGCCCCTACGTTGTTCCTCTGGCTTTCGGCGCTTCTTCTTCCCCAGCCCCCGTGGGCTTTCGTGGCGATTTCCGGTTTTTGCTGGGTGGTTTCCGGTTGCCTTGGTGGTTTCCGGTTTATTGCTTGGTGGTTCCGTTCTTCGTGCCCATGGGTTGTTGATCGCCTTCACTATGCTTTGGAATTTTGTGCCTCCAGTTTGGAGTTGGGTCCCCTCGTGCCTAGTCACTCCTGTGACGAACATGGGGGTTTTCCTAAACCCTAACTCATCCTAACTCTTTGCTTAAAAGTACCCGCACATGCAATTAATTAATTTAATTAATTGACATTTTTAATTCCTTCATAGTGTTGTTATATGTAACTAATTAATTAATTTGATTAATTGACATATTTGCAATTAATTAATTGATTAGTTACTTTAAGCGTGACTGTTGGTTTTTTGGAAGTTGAGGTGGTTGTCCCCTCATTTCTATTTAAACCCTTCAAAATGTAATTTTTTGT
>NW_026730522.1:0-10941 GCF_030272615.1 Cryptomeria japonica
CAAGCTCGCAACTAGAAACTTAACTTGACTTAAACCCTTGCAATCCCGTGATAAGAAAGCACTTAACTGCCATCACATGCTCACAACACTTTTTGACTTAAGACTTACAAACCCGTGAGCATGCGATGACCACAAAATCAGACCAAAACTAAACAACTTCAAAACCTGCAAGCAAGCAACTTAACCCCATCACATGATTGCAAATTAAAATGACCTAACCGCGAACACCTCGCGACCTTGCAATAACATAAAATCACATCTAGTTGCAACCTCGCAACATAAAATGATATTTGGGAATGGGCGCCATCATTAATACAATTGTACAAATGTCAAAATCTTAGCTAGATCATGCAAGCCGTCACTTCTCTCAAGTCTCATTAATTGCCACACTTGTATGAACTAGCTACTGTGGCATTTGATTGCGATTGCCATTCAAAACTTTTACAGAACTCAACAAAAAAGTTGATGTGTCAATCCCCATCTTTAATCGCACACTCTCAACCGGTTATAACAATTAGGAAAGGAACCGGCGAGTTAGTGACAATGCTACCAAATCCTCTTAATCGCAAGCTCGCAACCCTTTTATGAATCCTCAAAGAATCTCACGAGTGAGCGACAACCATTGATCTTCATCAAGCCCTTCAGTCGCAACCTCACAACATTATTTGTAATATTCTTTCTTTACTTACGAGCTGGCAACCACTGCAAATGTAACAAAATAACTTATTTCATCGCAAGCTCGCAACTCGAAACTTAACTTGACTTAAACCCTTGCGATCCCATGACAACAAGGCACTTAACCGCCATCGCATGCTCGCAACACTTTTTGACTTAAGACTTACAAACCGACGAGCATGCGATGACCACAAAATCAGACCAAAACTCACTTATCGACAGATCACAACTTAAAATGCTAAACAACTTCAAAACCTGCGAGCAAGTGACGAAACCAACTAAGCTGCGATACAAACTACATCGCATGATCACAAATTAAAATGACTTAACCACGAACACCTCACGACCATGCGACAACAAAAAATCACACCTAGTTGCAAACTCGCGACCAAAGTGATTTCATTAACAATCTCCACCTCACTAACATAAAATGGTAAGGCTCAAAAAACAAGAGACCTCGTGATTTAAACCAAAACCAACAGGTCCAACACTCACTAACTCGCCACTTAAATTGTTAAACATGAAATTTATTTGTGAGTTAGAGATGAAACATTAAACATGTCTGACCAACCAGTTTGACCACACTTGACGATGACATGGACAAATAAATAAAGGACAACTCAGATTTTCAACACATGACAACTTCGGTTTACTAGCCAACTAAGACAAAGAAAAACACAAAACCCTATTCGCCATGAGCATCATTTTAAGCATTTATTGTAGAATAGTAGAAAGGTTCTAGCAGTAATGGTTATGCAGTATGAATAATTTTATGGATCTTGTGACACAAATTGTTGCATTTCATGTTCAACATAATGTGGAACCAAATACCAATTTACTAATAATTCAATTGTTTAGTAATAATTCAAATTCACAATTTAAAATATGAAATAAGTATCCGTTCTACTTTTGATTCACAAATTGAAGGAATACAATATCAAAAATCATCAATGACAACTATAGTATTGCAATTTTGCAAATTGAAATTGTAATATGACTCAAGAATTGTAGTATAATTATAAATACCTATAAATTGACTGCTAATTCACTTCAGTGACTCAGTCCAACTGTTTGAGGCTTCTATATCCCAAATGGACTTAAGATCCAGAAACTGACTAGTACTAACAGGTTTATCTTCATTCTGAGTCGGGTATTCAAAAATGTCTTCGTCTTCATGCTGACTCTAAGTCTGTGATCCATCATATTCATTTATCTCAGCACTAGCACTAGCAGTAACACCACCAGCTTTTAAAGTGTTGCACACCCCTCGTCTTTCACGCATGGAATTCAAGATTGCCAGTGCCCTATCATATGGAAAATCTCTAACATTATACTGGGTTACAAACAACCTCAAGCAAGTTTCCAAATTCTTGTCTAATTTGTTTCTGATCTTTGATTTCAAAAGCTCTAATGCACTGAAAACTCTCTCATCTTCCACCGACCCCAATATCATTGTTTGACATAAATCAACAAGTTTCAAATATTTTGGTATTGCAATACGCAATGCTTCACTTTGATCTATCCTTTTCCAAAGCCTTGTGATTGATCTAGGTTCAAATGGATTCTCCAAGTTAACCAACTGCTGTTTCATAACCAATGCAAACTGTTTGCATTATTTTCTGAGATGATCTAAATTTAAAATTCCTTCTATTGGCTGTCCATTGCAATATGCATCTTTTGAAAATTTCAATATCAATTCCTCTAGTTTTTTATGATACATCTTTGCGTCATTTGGATTATCTCCAATTGAATGCCAAAATTGAGGATACAGACAACCCATGGCTTCAATTATTTCTTCTCGAGGGAATCTTTCATGAATCTCAATTGAAAGTTCATATGCAATAGACTTCAAATTATCACTAACAGATTTAACAATCCTGTCAAAATCTTCCTTTTTAACTGGTAGTGCTCTCCCTTGCTTGCCCATCTTAGATTGGTGCATTGGTATTTGAAATCCTTTTACAAAAACACATACCTCATTTTTGGTATTGAAATGTAAATTTTTTTTAGCATAATTCAAATCTGTAATTATCTGCCACCTAAAAAATTTTGGGCTTCACCCTGTTAGATCTGAATATAGACCATCTAGGCTCAAGCATGTCATTTTATGTAGAGTGCTATACTCATTGATATACATAGTTCTGTCTTGGGCTTTGTTAACAAGTTTGTTCATTGAATCTAGCAATGGGAGAAGACTAGCTAAAGTTAACAGAGTCTCTATATCACTTAACTTATGTAAGAGATCAGGAGCTTTGTCTACTGTGAGGCGTTGCTCATATATTAGACTGATCAAGGATTGATATTCTATTAGAACTCGTTCTGCTGGTCCATGCAAGGAGATCCATCTAGTCTCAACATCCCTGAGAAGCTTGTTTCCTCCTGTTACTCCCTTAGCAAAAATCTAAAAGTCTGCAAAATGTTTAGGACTTTGGCAGAAGTATGAGTGGATCTCATGGACTAGATCTTCAACTTTTGACACTGTAGGGAAATTGCTTACAATTCTATATGCTAAATTCATTCGATGGGCCATGCAGTGAATGCCAACCATGTATGGTACAATACTAGTTTGTAATCTTGTGCAAATATCGGTCCTTTGACCTTGCATTACTGCAGCTCCATTAGCTCTAACACACACCAACTTCTTGGCAATTGTCAAGTCATCCATACCAGCAATTTCATTCAAAGCTTTCTTAACTTCCAAATATAAATTTTCTGTTGTTGAATTGCCCCTCATTTTACAAACACAGAGTAGATGAGCTCGGCGGACGTGTTCTTTTATAGTATACACATGCATACAAACCCAAGTAGTGTTATCTACCGTAGTAACTTCATCTATGGATAATGAAATGAAATTTGACTCTTTTACACTCTCTTGTAAATTTTGCTTTTCCACCTCAGCGAGACAGTTTGCCATTTCCCATCCAGCATTTATTGACCAATGTGACATAGGATAGTGAGGAACATTCAAAAAAGATAATAAATTACTAAATTCTAGGAAATCTTTCATAGGACGCCCTCTCGACATAATATGAAAAATAATACTCATCTGAACAGTCTTTTCCAGGTTTGCATCTTTTGCTGCATGTTCAAGCCCAGCCTTGATTGTATTTCCAAATCCACTATTACCAATCACTATCATTTTGTGGTTATGCTCTTCATATTCCGCGGCATACTTAACATGAGTACATTCTTCCTTTGATTTCCATCTTACTACTCGTGTTTCCTTTCTGTCTATGATCTATTTTTCATAAACCTTACCAATATGCTTTTCTATGGTGTCAAGCTTTAGCTACATCTTCTTCTCTCTTTTTGTTTTCCAACTACAAATCTTACACCTACATTCTGTTGGTTGTTCTTCATTGTTTGAGACCGGTTCAATGAATGGGTACTTTGCTACCCAATCAATCTTAATACTCCTTGTCATCTCCCACTCTCGCCCCAGTTTTACTTTCCTTTTTCTTTTCTTACTACCAACATCATCTTCAGTACTAGCATTTGCATCCGAGTGAATTACCTCATTGTGTGTATCCCTTACAACATCTTCTGCCATGTCGGTATTGCCATCCTCATTTGATGCATTTAACTCAATGACAATCCCACCTTGTGGTGGTGGTGAGCTATTGTGAATGGCTTCTGCAACTACAGAAGTTGATGGACTAGAAACTTTGCCAATTCCAAAGAAAGACTTTATGGTAGTATCTTTAAGTTTAAGTTTTGGGCATTTTGATGGCCTCTCAATCCCTTCAGTTTCACCACCCCAAGGCGTCTTACCCTTTTTTGACATCTCAATCCCTTCACCACCTTGAGGAGTCTTAGTCTCACCCTTGTGTGACATCTCAATCCCTTCACCACCCTGAGGAGTCTCACCCATGTCTGACTGTGACATCTTGAGTCTTGACCTCTCACTACGAATTAAAAGTTAAAACTAATACTATCAAGTATGAAGAAATGATTACTCACCTTTATGCCTTCTCAATTCTCTGAATCAGGAATCAGGAATGCCTGGGCTTGTGTTGCAGGATTGTAACTCTAGCCCTCCGCCCTACAATGTGAATGAACTTCGACTTTCCAACTCAATTTGCGAAATGCGAATCGAGACTCGAGAGCTCCCAATTTACTAATCAGACATGAACAAATTGTAAGAAAGAGTTTAAGAAAGAGTGTATTTATAGCAATCCATGATTGCATTTTTGGTGAATTGCGCGGGGCCCGGAAGTCGCAATTGCCAATAAACATTTAATTTAATTGTATTTTTGGTGAATTGTGCGGGCGTGCAATGAAAATTTAATTTAAGCGGGGCGAAATGGCCCAATGGGTCCTCAAATGCTTATAATGTTTTAATTGATATTGGCAAATTTGGCCGACGCATGCAATGAACATTTAAATTACCATTGGCGAATTAGGTCCTAGGTATGTGGTTGTTTTACTATTGCTGGCAAATAACGGAGGTGATCTAATACCTGTGTCCGAGTGATTTCAGGTGAATATTACGGGCATGCACGTCGATGACGTGTGGTCAATGGCGAAGCCAGATTCTATAGTGCACCGTTAACCCCAAAATTCCAGGCGATTTGACCATGATTTTGCCCCAGACAATTCGCATGAAATTTGCCAATCGGCGAAGAATTGCCACTAAAAAACTCTCTGGGTTTTGAAGAAAAAGAAGAATTGAATTGAAATTTTGAAACGGGTCAAACCTAATGGATAGGGACACCTTGGAAAATGTTTAGAAATCTAAATGTAAATTAAATTGATTTGAAATTCACACAAAATCCAATTAATTTTAAAAATTACGGTTTGATGGCCTAACCACTTAATTTTGAAATTTGAATTTTGGGAAAAAGGGGGGAAATTGAAAATTTGAATTGTAGAATTGAAGAAAAATCTAAAAATTAAATGGAGATTCAATTTTTGCACAAGTTCAAGATGATTTTTGGAAATTAGGGTTTTAACAAGTAACCTCTTAATTTTGAAAATTTTAATTGCAAATTGAACAAGACAATGGGGAAATTGAATTTGACAAACTTGAAGCAATTTTCAGATATAAGATAACCACAAGCAATTTTTACAAATCACAAGTTCAATTTTAATTTAAAAAACTAGGGTTTTTAATGAATCAACCACAAAATTTTGCAGAAAGTTGAAACTTGTAAATGAAAAATATGTAATGTTGTTCAAAGGAAAGAATGCAAGATGTCGGGTTCACCAAAATGTAATGGTGGGAAAATGGTGAGTGATGGATCAAGATGAAAACCACCCTTTCCCTCAAAGAGACATCAGAGTTTCACTATTGATTATCCTTCAAACACTTTTCACAATTACATTAGGAAAGGGGGAGCATAATTCACTAGATCCAATCTCTCCACACAAATATGGTAGATTGAATTCTAAATGAATTGGGAATGCTAAGTTGATCCCTGCTTCCTTGTTTGATTTAGAATGGAAATTGATTGAATTATGTAGTGCAAAAGTGACAAAGAATCAATTATATACTTGATATTAAAATATGGGATGAAGCTGTGCACCTGGATCTAGTAGTAAAATGTCGAAATGAAGTCGCCATGCAAATTTGAGAAAAAGTTGCCTGTACCGTGGTGGGAATCTACACGGTCTGAAAAATCCACGAAATGAAAAGGGTATTTCTACCTCTATAAATGAATCTCGGATCCAAAAGTAAAGATGTGCACCTGCAACCTACACACCGAAAAGAGAGGAAAATGGGTTGGAATTGGGGGTTTGCCTTTAGGTCAAACCCCAGTTTTGGAATTGACCAAGTAATGAAAGAAAGTACTTGCAAGTAGATGTAAATGAAAGACTGAATTGTAAATCACCTTAATGGAGGTTGTAGTAGCAATGTTGATAGAAATGCTTGTGTGGAATTGTATGTTGGAATCAATCTCCTCTTCAATGGTAGAATCCTTAACTTGAATACAACATCTAGCCTTGAAGGGAGACTTGAGAATGCTCAATTCTAGAAAAGAATGCTTGATCACTTGTGAAACTTGAATCTCTCCAACTTTGACCTATCCAACTTATCAAATTTCCACCTATCCCACTTTTGTAAATGAGAGGGAAAATGCCTCATAAATACATGTTTGGTGGATTTGAATTTCATCACAGGCCGACATCGGGAGAGTTTTCCCACTCACTGCACAACCCACAATGCATGCTCTAAGAAGGTCCTACCCCAAAATAGGGCAGGGACATGGGTGCTCCACCCCTATCTTGGGAGCACAAGGGTGCTATGCCCCTATCCTACCCCTTTCTCTAGGGCAGAGTGTAGACAAAGTGATGGAGAGGCCAAGGAAGAAGTTGTTTTCACAAGCCGAGGAATCTTTGGTCTCCGATCAAGCTAGAGGATTCGAGTTCACATGCATGAGGACCCTAATGCAGTCAGAAATTGCTAGTATTGCAATTTTATGACACTACAATAGTATTGCTTCAGATCCATAGATAAGAGAGAAAGGTGTGGCGCCTGTTGGTGTGTGGATACTGGAATGGTAGGCCCATAGAGAAGGGTTTAATTGAACATGCCAATCTCTGCCATCCTCATTCACTGTCTTTTTGAGAATTTTTAGAATAGTTTTGTTTGATGATTCTTCTTGTCCATTTCCTTGTGGATAGTATGGTGTGGAGATTCTGTCTTGGATCTTGAATTTTTCACATACTTATTGTACATCCTGGTTCTTGAATGATCATCCATTATCAATGATAATGGTTATGGGTATGCCATAGTGACATATGATGTAGTTTAAGATAAATGCAACAATTTGTTTTCTTGTAATATTTGTGAGAGGGACTACCTCAATCCATTTTGTGAAATATTATGTAGCTACAAGGATGAATTTGTGACCATTGGATGAAGGAGGATGTATCTTTCCAACTAGATCAAGACCCCATTGGTAGAAAGGCCAAGAGGTTGCCAAAGCATGAAGCTCTTGTGCTAGTGCATGAATTAAATTTCCATGGATTTGACATTGTTTGTATGTTTTAGCTATCTGAAAAGAATCTTGTTCCATAGTTGGCCAATAATAGCCTAAACGCATGAGTTTTTTTGAAAGAATAAGACCACTTGAATGAGTGCCACAAATACCATTATGGAATTCATTTAAGGCCTTCTCAGATTCATCTTGGTTGAGAAATCTTAAAAGAGTACCATCTAATAAATCAATGATGACCAGTTAGTACCAAACCGATACTGAGAGGGGGAGGAGTGAATCAGTACTGATAAAAATAGTTTATGTTGAACTAGTTAGACTGAGAACCCTGCCCTTTGACTAGCAAGCAATAACACCGATCTAAACTAGATTACTACTGGTTAAGCACAGAGAAAACATAAACTGGTAACTTAGCTTTCCACACAATCTAACATCTTATTTCTACTTCACCCTTATGCATACACTAGTAATACTCTAGCAGGAATGTAAAGACTTATAGGTTCAACATTCTTTACTACTTAACAGAGAATAAAAAAGCATCACACATAACACATATATTTTTCACATGGAAACCCAACTGGGAAAAACCACAGTGGGGATGAATACCCACAAGCTAATCTTTTAACCCTTTTGAAGTCCACTGTGTTAGGGGACTAGTCCAGTTAAAGACTTTACAATAGGTTCTGTTAGGAACCGATCCTGCTAGGGATCACCCGGTTAAGGGATGGCTAACATACCTGGTTAAGGGTTAAACCCAGTTAAAGGTTACCTTGTTAGAGGATTTTTAGAACTCAATGATTTTGAATCACCCTGTTAAAGGATTTACAGCAAGCCGGTAAAAGCTACCCTGTTCAGGGATTTTCCAACTGTTGAAGTGGTTAGAGGTCAATAGGTATTACAATGATCTGGTAATAATACTCAATGCCAATGCAGATTCGCTTTAGTTCCTTTCTTCTGCACTCACACTCTGAAGGTATCTATTCTCATATCTAGTCTAGCAAGAATCACGTATCTTTGCACTTAGATACACACACAACATTTTCCAACAACCTCAACATGAAAAACAACATCAACCTTATAGAAAATAGATAGGTCGGTAGCATAAACCCTAAACCCTAAATATTTAGGTTAAGCAATTCAATCAGTTCAATCCTAACCATTGAACACTTTGTTTTGAATACAAGGGTCTTGAATAGATCTCAAGACATTCTCCATCATTCGTTCTTCACCGTATCTTGGAGGCAATATCCCATCACGTGTTCTCCACCATTTACAGAGACTTCGCACATTCCCGAGGTAGATAGGATCAATCTCCTTCATACAAGATCCTTCATGCACATAGAGCTGACATGGCAACACAATCTATTCTTCATTATAATTCTAGCACAACACACAATGTCATCGGTTGAATCACATAGGCATAGAACACTTCAACCGGAAACCCTGAATCTAAGACTACCAACTGGTAGTCATACCATACGAAACCTTGATACAAAACATTCCATATACCGGTTCACATTCCAACATACTGGTTCTCTTGGACAAACATACCACTTCACTTGTTCACATATACCGGTTCACATTTTCACATATATCGGTTCACATTTCAACATACCGGTTCACTTGGACAAACATACTGCTTCACTTTTTCACATATATCGGTTCTCTTGCAAGTGCTTACTTCAATATACTGATTCACTCTTCATCGTATTGACATCAATGACAACATACAATATCATCATGTCAACATACTCTACACATATGCCAACACTGTCCAGACCTCATTTAAAAAGGGTATCTGCAACAAGAGTATAATGGGAGGATTGGTGAATAATATTTCTCTTTTGGTTCTTTGACAATTTGGGAGGGAGGATGTTATCTTTTAGGTATGTATAAGTTTGGCCATAGTGGGAGGAATCATGACCAAGAATGTGACAAATAGTTTGGGAATTAGGACAATTATGTGCAGGGTGAAAAGACTCTTCCACCAGGAATTCGCAACACTCTTGATTTTCCTATGTTTGAAGTAGAGAAGCAAGTGTTGCCATGGCATCTGCTGCTTTGTTCTCACTCCTTGGAATCTGCTCAAAAGTTATTTTGACAAAGTATCTCTTGACATCATCAACCACCTTCTTATAAGGCATTATCTTTTCATACTTTATTTGATAATCATTATTAATTTGATTGATGATGATATGAGAGTCTCCAAAAACCCATAGTTGTGTAATGTTCCATTCTATGGACATCTTGATTCCTATGACCAAAGCTTCATATTTTGCTATTTTGTTTGTGCATGGAAATATTTATTTGTATGCCTTTGGAATTGTGTGACCTTGCGGTGTGATGAATAGAATGCCTGCTCCTGATCCATGCTTTGTTCCATTATTGATGCCTGCTCCTAGATTGATATCCAAATGATGTATTATAAGATCTAGATCGAATCCTGGAATGTCTGCATATGACCAAGAAAAATTGATTTTCCATCTTTTAAAGGGTTCCAAATAATTTTTCCTTTCTTGTTTTGATAGAGTGATTGCTCAATGTATATTATTTGTGCCAATGTTAACTGCCTTTGTTGGTTCTATCAGGATAGATGGCCTTTCTTGATAGTATTCAGGTAATGTGTCAAATCTCCCATCTTTTGGCACCTCGAGGAGGTTTTCACCATTAGATGCGTCCTTTCTTTTTACTTTTTCAAAGTCTAATGTTGCCAATAAATGGTTTTCAGCATTAGACCTAATATTGTTTTCTTTATTTTCACTTTTGAGACTAGAATATTTGTCACCCACTTGACTTGAAGATACATTAGCGAAATGCCTGGTGGAAGTTGTTGCAGGTTTGATTGCATTAAGATATAAGGATATGGACTGGTCATTAGGAAAGGTATCGATGATAGTATGTCTTTCATTTTCCCAATCAATAAGTTTAGGATGGATTAGAGGTAAGGGATCTTCAGGTTGAATTGTTTCAAAGATATTAGGGGTCATGATAGAGATGTCAGAGCTTTCAATATTTATTTCATTTTTTAGAATGATACTCTCTTCAGAATGACTTCTCGCAAGTAGCTCCTAATCATCCTCAATTAAGTCCAAGTCAACCAAATGTGATTCTGATTAAAAAAAGATACTTCCTAACGTTTTCCCTGCATATGCATGAACTACATTGACACCTATATCTTCTTCTTCCCTTTCAATTTCAAGTTGCTCTTGTTTGTTTTTCCATGATAGTGAATATTCTTCGTTCCCTCGATCTCTTAGCTGCATTTGTTTTTCTATACTTGACAAAATTGAGGCAAATGATTTTTTCTTGGATTGTGTGCTTGAAGATG
>NW_026730523.1:0-10939 GCF_030272615.1 Cryptomeria japonica
ACATCATTGTATCATGACACTTATGATTTTGATATATATATGAGATGATTCATCCTTGTGGCACCTATATGCATGTGTACCTATGTGATGAAATGTTTCATGATGTATGTTTCTATGTGATGGTTATGAAAGGGATGCAAATATGTACATAATGAAATGCAATATTTTTGTTCTTTTATGTTTTTATATGTTATGCAAATGCAATTGTGATATCTATATGTATTTATGAACTGCTTAATATGTGGTAATGCAGGTGCAACTACATGAAATGCAAATGTTTTTGGTGTGTCATTATACTCAGTCATGTGATAGCAGGCTACGCAGACTCGAGAAGGATGATGGAAGTCAATCAAGAAAGGGGGATGAAAGATAGAAGATATGAAAGTGAAAAGAGCTTCTTGTGCGCTATCATCATTGAGCTTTATTATGGCAAGTAGGTTATGACAATCGAGGCATATGTTTGACCCAGAAAGTCATTGTACCTGTTTGCATGGAGATAAGACAGTCACAAACAAGGAATGCCCCAGTTCACACTAGACTCACAGTGTCCTCATATCCTTGGACAAGTCATAGCATTACTAAGAGACAATCCACAGATAGCAAATACAAATAGGTGATGATACCCCATCCTCCGCCTTTCTAGTCAAAGACATCCTGGAGATAGAATCTCTAGTCAGAGACATCCTGGAAAAGCTAAAAGACATGTCACCAAAAAGATAAATCAAAAGAAAACCAAGACTTGACACCAACATCCACTGTAGTCCTCAAGTTTAGTGTCTCTTGTCACTTGTATAAGTCTTATTTGATTGTGGTCACAATGCTTACTTTCACAGGAATGATAGATAGCACTGAACCATATGTTGTCTGAGTCTGTTGAAAGATTTGATTTGTTGAAGCCCCATTGTTGTTGTTGTGTCTCATCTAAAACTGACTGAATCCATGAAACCGATACTTTATTGTGGAGAAGATTGAACTTTATTGCCAGCTTGGCGATGCAAAATGCTACTTTATTGTGGATTGTGCACGGATAGATTGAAGAAAGCTGTAAGAAATTGTACTCCTTGAAACATGTGATGTTCTCAGTTCCACACCCATCACTAGATGTAGGATTTGCCTTAGCCATAGATAGGATCTGATTTATTATGAATGGAAAGGGGTGAAAAGGGAGGTTTATTATGAATGGCGAACCAATCTTGGGTAGATCAATAACAAGCCATGATGGGAATGGGTAAGTTTATTATGGATGAATTGGTCATGAGTGTGTGCAAAGTGAAGTGATGAAAGAGAATCCTGAAGGAGGGAGGAGCAATGTCTCTACACATGGCGATGGTGACCCAGTTTTCACCATGGTACTTCCCAAGGGCACCACCGAAGTGGTTTTCACCCACCGTTGGACGAAATTATTTCTCTTTACTTTTTTCGATTTTTCAATGTTTTTTTTTTGTGTGTGTGTCACAAGGCACCTGTTTGCCAGGTTTTCACCAAGTAACAATTTTTATGTTTTTATGATTTTTATTTTTTTTTAATGATTTTTTGATTTTTTTTTGTATTTTGAATTTTTTTTTTTAAATTTTGTATTTTTTGAATTAGGGTATTCCAAAGAGCTATGTGTAGAACCTGCGAAGGTGCATGTTGTTGATAGGATCCTCCAAAGTTTCACCTTCTGTAGTTGAGAGTTGATATGCCCCAGATCCATAGGCTATTGTAATGATGTAAGGACCAAGCCAATTTGGTTCGAACTTGCCCTTCTTCTCTCTGTCTTGCTGATTTTTAGGATTTTCTCTGAGAACCAAGTCACCCACCTCAAATGTGTGAGGCTGAACCTTATGATTGTAGTTGTGATGTTCCTTGACTGAATGATGTGTAGCTTGAGTGACTATCTTCCTTGATAAAGGAACTGAGATAGAATTACTAGTGTGTGGACTACGTAGGCCCGTATGCGTGTCACCTGCAGAAGTTTGGGCATCCCTAATAACAAAGTCCTTCAAGGAAGCTCCATTAAAGGTCCATGATGTATCGCCAGAAGGGAAAGGATGTGCGGAACAAGTGAATGAGTGATGAAGGCTTATGATTGTGAAAAGAAGTGAAAGTATCATGACATGATGAAGACTTAGGATCAACAAGTATGCTTTTTGATTTGAAATTTTAGAACTTTTGCCCCCAGTTATTTTGGTATTAGGGAAGATCAACTCTTTGTCTTCTTGCTTCATAGGATTTTTATCCTTGACTTTGATTTTTGCAGAGTCCAATAGCTTTTGATTTTGATTTGGACTAAAGGACTTTTCTTTATTTTTGACTTTTAGATTTTTCTTTTCAAAGCTTGATTTTTCATCCCCAATGAGTAAGGGATTTTGTAATTCTTGTTGATCCAAGTCTGGAAATGGAGTGGAAATGGAATGAGTGGATGAAATGGTAGAGCTATGTGAGTTATCAAGAGGGTTGGCGATATGCTCAATAGATTCTTCACTGGAACCACTCTTGGGATTATTGATATCAAGAGATGCTTGCACCACTAGAGGAGATTTGTATTCAGATCTAGTAGCCACAACACTAGGTGGTTCACACCCAATTCCTTGGCATTGCAAATTGTTTGTAGATTGTTCTTGTCGACTAGATGTCTTAGGAGATAGTGGGAGTTGATCAACATGAAAGATATACTCACCACATCCCATGTCTTTAATATTGAACTTTTCTTTGATCTCTGCTTGTTTTGATGTAGAAGCTTTCAAGGATTCTGGATCCATATGTTGATGATGGAATTGCTTCTCTATTGACTGGGATTGTTATTTCTAATCTAGGTCGCAGATTGTTGCAATATATGAACAGATTTGGGTCAGCTTTGACAGTCACTTCAACTCCATTGTGTGGAAACTTGATACATCGATGATATGTAGATGGTACTGCGCTCATCTCATGAATCCAAGGATGTCCCCAGAGTATGTTGTATGTGAGATCTAGATCAAGGACTTGACAAACCACATCCTTTGTAACTGGGCCAACTCTGAGAGGTAAGGTGACTGTACCCTTGGATGAATGCTCTTCATCATAAGATGCTTTGATAGTAATTTTGTTTGTAGAATTCACAGCTTTGTTGGAATATCCCAATTGTTTAATAGTGTTCAATGTACAAATGTTTAGACCTACTCCTCCATCTATCAGGACTCGTTTGATTCTATGTTTGTGTATGAAGGCTTCAATGTGTAAAGGTGCATTATGTGGCTGACTTATGGAGGCATCATTGGCTTCTGTGAATGTAAGGGAGTGTGGAATGGAAAGGTATCCCACCATGGCTTGAAACTGGTCCACGTTTAGATTAGTAGGGATAGAAGTGTCTCTCAAGATTTTGTCAAGAATGGCTTTATGTGCAGGGGATATGCGTAAGAGCTCAAGGATGGAGATGAGTGTGGGTATCTTCCCTAACTATTCTACAAGGTCATACTTAGGTTTGGTTGATGCAGAAGCGATATTTTTAGCTGGAGCACCTTGCAAAGTGATTTTACTTCGACAAGTTGTAACATGACATTCAGAGGTAGGTTCGGAAGAAGATCCAATGCCTTTTAAGACAATCTTGGGTCTCTGGGTAGAATTCTCAGGGTTTTTGTCCTTGATAATGGTAGAGACGTAATTGTCCATCGAGATGTGATTGATAGTTGGATCATAGTTGTAGGATGCTTTGGTATAGTTGGTTTGATCATCTATGACTTTAGCTTTTCCTTTGTCATGTTTTGGGAATGGTTCCTTAAACATCTCATGTTCTTGATTGGATGAGTTCCCTTCAATCTCAATGTCACCCCTATCAATGAGATCTTGTATGATGTTCTTTAGTCAATGGCAATTTCCTGTCTTATGACCCTTGCTCTTATGAAATTCACAATATTCATCATCATTCCACCAATTTGGTTTAACCTTTGGTTCATATGGAGGAAAATCTGGAATAGTGATTACCTTGTTTGCCACTAGCTTTTTGAAAACTGACTCAAGTGGTTCTCCCAATGGAGTGTACTTCCTTCATGATTTAGAAGTTGTTTGAGTATTCACCTGATTTGATCTGGAAAAAATGAATTTGGGTCACACTATATTGGCATCAACAACACCATCATTGACTGTGTTCTTCTTTGTGTTCCAAAATCTTGGCTTGTCTTTTCCTTTAAAGTCATCTTTGTTTTCCTTGAATATCTTAATGACTCCTTGTTCAATTAGGACCTTCTCTATTGCTAAGCCTTTTTCAATGACGTCCTTGAAGGTGGACAAACAAGCTTTCCTTAGATCATAGCCAATGTCTTTGTTAACATTTTGGGTGAACATCTCTACCATTTGTTTTTGTGGAATTTCATAGGAGCATCTGTTGGCTAGATTCCTCCATCTTTGTAAAAATGATGCAAAAGACTCTCCCTCTTTTTGCTTGGTGTTGCACAAAGTAGTGACTGATATGTCTATCTCTATATTGTAGGAGAAATGTTGGATAAATGCCTCTGCTAAGTCACCCCATGACTTAATACCATGTGGAAGTTGGGAGAACCATTCCATAGCTTGATCGCCTAGGCTCTGTGGGAATAATCTCATCAAATATGTTTCTTCTGCTGCTATCTCAATGCAAGCTGTGAAAAACTCTCTTATGTGTGCCTTAGGATCCCCTTTTCCTCTATACTTATGAAATTTAGGTGTCACAAAGTGTGTAGGAAAAGGAGGCATTGGAATGCTCTTGTCAAATGGATAAGGACATATGTCTCTCATTGTGTATGTTGGCTTTAGTGTATTTATGTCCTCCATTTTCTTTTGTAAGTTCCTGATTTGTTGCTCCAAATTGTTCTTAGGTGGAGATCGACTTGTTGGACCATACCCTATACTTGAGGCACCAATTGGAGGAGGAGCATGTTGCATATATGGATGATATTGATGATACACATGTTCATATGGAGGAGGTCTATAGTGATGCTACATATATGGACCACTTGGTATAGATTCATGTTGAGGAACGAAATATCTATTTTGTCCATGTATACCATACTCTACAGGCATGTCATGTTCTAATGTGTTGCCCCCAAATTTGACACAGGGTTTCGTTGTGTCCAAATTTTGAGCATGCCTTTGAATATCCAATTGCTTTGGTGGTTGATCCTTAGCATTGATATGTGATTGAGCATATTTCTCTGCATAAGACTTCCATAATGGTTTGCGAAGGTGAGTATCATATGTTTGACCATGTGTATGTGGGACCTCTGGTTTTTGAAACAAAGATGATGGTGATTCAGGCACCATATGTGGTCCTCTATTGCCTCCACTATTAGGCCTCCTTTGATCCATGTTGGAGTGAGGTTGTTGCAAAGGTCGATTTTCCATTATTTGAGACATGTCAAAATCATGAGGTATCTTGGCTCCACTTTGTTCCATCATTTGTAAGAAGTATTGTCTATCCCTCCTCATTATTTCCTCAACCAATCGATTGAAATGGGGATCCATAATGGATTCTTCCACATCTGCTGAATGTACTGAAAAGTTGTCCATATCATCATTGTGTGTATCATTGTTGTTTATAGTGTCCATGTTCTCAACATTTGGAATGTTTCTATAGGCATCCATGTCAGGTAATGTAGTATGATCAGAATTGAAAAAGATATCATTGTCATACTCATAAGAACTCATGTTTGCGGACTCTTGAGCCTCTTTAGTTTCTCTCCTAGATTTTTGAAGACAGGTTTCAACCATGAACTAGGTATTGACCGAGATGTGTGAGACTAGATGAAAATGGAAAAAGTATGGAAGACCAAGGGTTAGATGGAATGTAAATGAATCTGAAGTGTACTTGCAATGTCCAAAGTGTAAGACCAAGTATGTATGTAGTAGAGTAGGTGTGACTTCCAAAGAGAGGATAGTTTCTCTTGATGAGGTAAGTTGACCTTGACTCTAAGTAAGACCAAATGAGACCCAAAGGTGATAGACCTTGATGAGGGACCACTTAGCAAAATGTTGTTGTATGTAGTGTGTTGACAAAGTATGATGAGGACAAGCAAGTGACCTTTTGACTCAAGTTTAGACAAATGTGAATGTAATGTAAGGTGTAAAGCAATGATGGACTTTGTGAGACCCAAAGACAAGTTGAACGCTAGATGAAAACCTGGAGAAACAACCTAGGAAGCTCAAGAATTCCGAAATTGATTGCTCTTGTTTGCTGGACTGTAAATTTTTTTCAATTTGTGAAGTTGTTGGTTGTGACCAAATCTGAATGTTTGATTGTTTTTCGTGACAAGAGGACACAATGCTGATGAGGACTCAATGTTTGCAAGTGTTTAGACTCAAAATGACTCCAAGAAAAGTGTGTTGTTTGATGTAAAAATGTTTTGCATACACTTGAAGACACAAAAGATACAATGTTTTGTTGTTTGGTCTTGAATGTTTTGAATGTTTAAAATAAGTCAAGCACAATTCTTATGGCTAGCCAAGACAATAGTTGTTGATCCCACATGAGGTTTTACCCCCGAGGCTACGCTATTCAGAGCGGATACTTAGATGCTTGACCCCACTGGCTCCACCCTCGACACTCACTTCTCGGGGCAGCCAAGCATCAATCCCCACAAAAACTCCTCGTGGCGAACTTTGTATCTCTACTAAGAACCGTATGTGTGTGGGCTGCTACCAGAGGTCTGACCTCCTGCCCCAACAACTAGAAGGATTTTGGCTTCTAAAACAAAAAGGTGCTAGTAAGGGCATCCGCTCATGTGGCCATACATGCAGCACTTTCAGCTTTGTAAATACAAAAGGCTCCAACCGGCAGGGGTTTACACCATACAACTGATCAAATAAATTTGATCAAACAGGTTTATGGGGAGACATAGTGTCGGTATGAACTAATCAACATACGTTATCCATAGTTTTCACCATGAATACAGTTGTTTATAGTGGTTTGGAAGAGGTGGGTTTTCCTTGCTACCACTTGGGTCATTCTCTTCTCACTAGTAGTCCTAATGACCACACGAGAAGATAGGCCCTCTAAAGATTAAACAAAAAGAGCCTATTGCTCAAGACACAAAAGACAATGATTCAATTTTAGTGCACCAATTGAAGTGTTTGCTAGTCTATGAAAACAAGGCACACAATAAAAATCCAAAAACCCTTGCCAAGGACCTACAACAAAGATTTATTAGTAGTTTGGATTGTTTGAAATAATCACCCCTTCCTGCAAGCACACAAGTTAGGTAAATTTTAGATCCAAAAGACTTTGTGAAATAGGGGCCTTCAACAATGCATTTTGTTGACCAATTTAAAGATCTAATTCATAATAAAAAAAGACCACCTGTAAAATTTCAAGAGATTTCTAGAAATGTAAGAAAATCCAAAAAATTTGCTAATGTGCTCCAAAAATTAATTTTTTATGAAAAATCATAAAAAATCCATATAAAATGAAAAATCAATCCAAAAAATCTAAAATTTTTACTGGAGAGTCTTGATGGTCTTTCAAACCTACATAAAAAAATTTCTACAACAAATCCAAGCAGTTTGTGAGATATGAGTAAAATAATGTAAAACCCTAATTTTCAAAGATCTAATTTTTGAGGAATGATTTTGCATCAAATTTAAAATTTTAAAGAATAGATCCTATGTATAATTCTGAGAGATTTCCAAAAATATAATAAAATCTAAAAAATTTGCTAATTTTCTCTCAAAATAATTGTTTTATGAAAACTCATAAAAAATTCATATAAATTGAAAACATGATCCAAAAAATCTAAAATTTTTATTGAATCCTTCTGATACTTTTCCAGACTTGCACAAAAAATTTTATGCCAAAATTCAAAGCCGTTTGTGATATCTGATCAAAATAAGGAAAAACCCTAATTTTTAAAGATCCAATTTTTAGGGAAATATTTTGCATCAAAATTAAAATCACAAAAACCATATCCTATGTATAATTATGAAAGATTTGTAAAAATGTAAGAAAATCTGAAACATTCTCTCATTTGCTCTCAAAATTAATTTTTTATGAAAAATCATAAAAAATTCATAGAAAATGAAAATATGCTCCAAAAATTTTAAATTTTGGATTGAGAGCTCCTGATACTTTCTTCAACTTGCACAAAAAATTTGGTGCAAAATTTCCAAGCCATTTGTGAGATATGATCAAATCTCTCCAAGATCTTGATTTGGTGTCCAAAACCCTAGCTGCACAAGATTATTCTCCAAATTGTTTTACAAAACAAAAATATAGGGTTAGAAAAATCTACAAAAAACATAGATCTAACAAAAATACATGTCCCATGGGGCATTCCAAAATGTATATGGTGAAAATGGATAACAATAATAATGATATTGAAAGGCTAAATGAATTCAACCACAAAACCCTAGCCTAACAACAACAAAGATCCACCATAACATATGAAGATTACCTAAGACAATGCAAATCAAATGAAATCACAAAGAGTATACCATCACATGTCCAATAGAGTTTGGATCTCCATTCTTCCTATCTCCATTGATCTTGCTTGATATATTTGCTCTCGGATTTTATGTGTGCACAAGAGCTCAACAAAGAACGGAACTGTGGTTGCAAGTAGAATCACCTATGTTCAAAAGCGTAGTGTAGTCAAGTAGTCAACGGGGGGGTTTGATAATGAAGGAAGCATCTCCTTATATAGAAGACACTATATGAAATGGAGGGATAAGATTGAGAGGTGTAAAAGGAGGTCAGCTATGATTAGAGGGTAGGTAAAAGAAATAATAAAATAATGAAAGGGGTAGGTAGTGTATGAATTAAAAGATGAATGACATGTGTGATCGGTAGAAAAGGTTAATGAATTAATTAAATAAATAAATATTTATTTAATTAATAGAAGGAGTGAGATCAATTAAATAAATAAGATATTTATTTAATTTAGGAAATGGATAATTTAAATAAATCAATGTATTTATTTAAATGAGATATAAGGTTAGAAGAGGATAAATGAATTAATTAAATAAATAAGGATTTATTTAATTAATAGAAGAATTAGGCTAAAGTAATTAAATAAATAAAGATATTTATTTAATTAGACTGGACAATTTAGGTGTCTACAGGGAGAATAGGATAAAGAGAGGGAGAGGGAGAGAGAGAATAAGAGAGTAAGAGAGAGAGAGAGAGAGAGAGAGAGAGAGAGAGAGAGAGAGAGAGAGAGAGAGGGTCAAGAGAGGGGGAGGAGGAGAGAGAATAGGATAAGATAACGAGAGGGGGAGGGAGAGGGGGGAGAGGGAGAGGTAGAGAGAGAGAAAGAGAGAGAAGGGAGAGAGGGTGATAATAGGATATGATAATGAGAGAGAGAGAGAGAGAGAGAGTAGAGGAGAAGGAGGAGAGGGTGAGAGACATGAGGTAGATAGAGAAGGAGAAGGAGAAGAGGGTGAGAGACTTGGCAGAGAGAGAAGTGTGAGGGGGAGAGAGATGAGATAGAAATCAAGAAGGATAATTAGGGCTCAGAATAGACAGAGACGGTGATGGGGGAAGGAAGACGAGAGAGAGGAAAAGAAGAGAGACATGCATGTATAAAAACATATATACATATATCTATATAAATATATGTATATATAACTATAGATATGCATATATACATACATAAACACATATTATATATGTATGTCTATACATATGTGTAGTATATGCTAAGTTTACAAGCATACATTTTGATGTCTTCATAACCCGTATGGGTTTTGTGAAACTCAAAATGATGTTTTTAATAACTGGTACTAGTTTTGTGAAAATCAAAATAATGGTTTTTCATAACCAGTACGGGTTTTGTGAAACTCAAAATGATGTTTTTCATAACCCGTACGGGTTTCGAGAAATTCAAAATGATGGTTTTAGTTCTACATAACCCATACGGGTTATGTAGAACTATGAATGTTACTTTTTGTTTTTCAAAACCTGAGCAGGTTATCTTGCACATCAGAACCCGTGCGGGTTTTGGCTTGGCAAGAGGGTTGGAAAATGACCCTAAGACTTGCAAGCCCATTTTCCCTCTGTTTCTGTCCCTTCACACATTTTTTCATCTTCCAACATGATTTCTCAACTTCATCATCATCAAGTTTAAAAATGATCAAGTGGGTATCTCTAAAATTACCACCATAATCTCACACGTCTTCTCATCTTTCTGACCATATAATTTTTTCTATTTTTAGACAACATTAGCATAGTAAACTTTAATTTTCTTTACCAGTGCCTTGACAGTCCTCACAGACATACATCTACCAATTTTTTAATAACTTTTGATACACTTGACCAAATTCAAAATAAATTACATATTATTGTTTTACACTAGATTCTATACAATTTTAAAAAAAAAAAAATCATTTTCGATTATTTTGATGCAAGTTATGCCCAACGCACGAGCAAGTACCAAATTTTCAGGATGCGGTCACTTCAAAAAATCATTAAAAAAAAATACTCAACAAAAAATTAAAAAAAAATACACAACTTCTAGATCTCAATCTTACCTATCATCCTACCAAAGGGTTTTGCAAAATACTAAATCTAATTATATATTTGTGCAGCGCACGAAAACAACTATGTTATGTTTTTCAGAAAAAATCAGGAACAGTTTTTCATGCGAGAGAGGTTTGACCCTCTTAATCTTATCCAATTTTTAAAAACTGTAGTAGTTTAGAAACTAGATTAAGAGTACTACAATTCTTATTCTTTTCTCAACTCCTAGTTTTGAGTGCGTGACCTTCGAATATCTCTTTGAAGTTCAGGTTTACCTGTTTTCAAAAAAAAAAAAAAAAAAGTGGCCACTTATACCCCCCTTTTTGTTCACCATCTTGGTGCACTTACCCAATGTAAGGCTACATATTCATTTTCTTGAACTCCAATTGTAAGTTCCAGGCATCAAACATAGATTTACAACTGTAATAACTAAGTTCAATAGGAAAAACAACTCCAGATTTACCTTTTGCCCCTAACTTTTTGTCAATGTGAGCC